>NC_054847.1:20993499-21293499 GCF_018345385.1 Vulpes lagopus | reverse complement strand
GACCCAGTACAAACTACTTACCATTTGCTTTTTGAAACAGGGATCACAAAACTCTGATCTATAAGCCACATTGGCTCACCAACTGCTTTTGTAAATAAAGTTGTTTTCTGGTTTGGGGTGGGTTTTTTGTTTGTTTGTTTTCTTTTGTTTCTTATCATAGCCATGCCCATTTGTCTACATAGTGTCCATGGTGGCTTTTTTGCTGCATCAAAGTTGAGTAGTGCTGATAGACTCTCTAAAGTTTACAACATTTGCTACCAAGTCTTGGTAACATTTGCTACCAAGCTCTTTACAGAAAAAAGTAAAAAAAAAAAAAAAAAAAAAAGTAATAATAAGTACCTATCCCTGGCTTAAAACAAGTACAGTAGTATATACACTGATATTATATGAATAATAACATTCTATGAATTTATAACCAACTGATTAATTTTATAAGCTTACCTTGATGGTATGATTCAAGCCAGACCACAGCCAGTGAACTGTCATAATAGAAGTATAGGAGCAATGTCAATATGTCTGCTTTAGGAATTTTCATACAGGTGGAAGAGTAGTGCAGATATATCTTAAAGCTTCACTTAGAAAAATATAAATATGTGCTATATGCTGAAAGATTATTCATGAACTAAATGGTGGTAATATAATGGCAATTAATAATTACAAAGCAAAAGTAGCCATTGAAAGCCATCACTAAGGCAAGACAATATTGATACCACCCTACTAATATCTAAAAGACCATTCCACCTTGACACATGCATCTGTGCCCAGAAACTTTGCAACAGGGCTTTGAGTAGAGTCTTGAATTCTGGATGTCAGTAAGTACTAGCAATGCAGTTTTAAATTTAAGAGATGTTGGTAACTCTTACTAACATTCTGTGTTGGTTACTGGTAGGTGACCATTAGTCACTTATGAAAGCAGAAGTCTTTTGAATTGTGAATTTAGTTGCCTCTAAAGATCCAAAAGGACTTGTCCAAAGTCCATAGTTGTTGTGTACTAGCATCCCAATCAAGACAGCTTGACTTACTAGCCCTCAGCGTGCCAGTTGGCTAACCTCAGCAGCATATTTGAGGAAAGACTACAGGAGATCATCCATGATAGGGAAAAATGGACTACTTCAAACTCCTCCTCTGTGATTCTCAGTCATCCCTGTTCATCAAGCCAAGAGAACAGTCTGAGATAAGGAATGAACCTAAACAATACTTTTAACATATTTTCTTTTATTGTGTTTCTTTGTAGCATAAACTCCAAAGAGCCGAAATCTCTACAAGCCCAGAATGCAAAAGTTATAAGGTTGGGGGCACCCGGGTGGCTCAGTGGTTGAGCATCTGCCTCTGGCTCAGGGTGTGATCCTGGAGTATCGGGATCGAGTCCCATATCGGCTCTCCACAGGGAGCCTGCTTCTCCCTCTGCCTATGTCTCTGCCTCTCTCTGTGTATGTCTCTCGTGAATAAATAAATAAAATCTTAAAAAAAAAGTTTAGAAAAAATTATAAGGTTGTTTGATCCTGCCCTAGTACTTTCCGGATGAGTATCCACAGCCAAAGGAAAAGTGGTCTCCTCAACCACAGGTCTCCTGACTCACAGGCTAACTGCTCTTTCTGTTACCAGTGGCACAGTCTTCCAAACAGCTTAGATTACTCAGCACACAGAGAGCAATACTGGCTTTGAGATCCAGCAGGGAGCTCCCTGCTACCCCATTCTCTCTGTCCACCATTGTTCTCCCTTCCCATCTCATTAAACTCAAACTGTTCCAAAATCCAATGAGCCTTGGTCTGTAAAATTCTTTCAGAAGCTCAGCTACAATCTTTTCCTTTGTATTGAGACACTGTGGGCTTTACACTTTGTGTGTCAACTAAAATTATATCTATTTTTGGATTTATTTTTTCACAAAAATTTAGAGTATTTTTTCATTTGGTTTCAGTTCTTCTAAGAAATAGATTCTTATTCTTAAATCCTCTGGTTGATGTTTGATGGCAAAGGCACCTTTGTCTCATGCATTATGTCATGAAGGTTATCTAGAAGGGGCTATATGCATGCCACTGCCTTCAGATGGAGTGCTGCAGATGGAAGGAGGGTGCTCAGGGGGAGAAGAGAAATGAAAAGCTGGATCACACTGTGTATTTCATTAGTATTTTGTAGAAAGATTATGGTTCAGTGGGTTGAGAATATCACATTCATCTATTTTCCTAAATGGTGAATAAATTCAAAGCCTATGCTTAAACTAACTTCAATTTTATAAATATAATTTGAAAGCCCTCTATGTGCACACGGCAGCATATACTTGCACCGCCCTGGATTGAATACATAAAGCAGTAACTCATTTGTGGAAAGCAGCACAGGGTAGTGAACATAACACTGGCCTCACAGACAGAAAACCAGAACTCTAAAGCATGCCTGCCACCACCTGGCTTTAAGACCCTTAGCAAGTCACTTGACTCACCTTGGACTCAGGGTTCTCATTTTTAAGATGAGATAAGTGATTAAAGATAGCCACAATTGTGTCGATTGTGTGTCACAATCGATTGTGACAACAAAGCCCTGTTGTCAGCATCTCTCCCCCATGCACACACTCAGCTAAATTGCAGAAATCTGCAAATTATCCGAAAGTCTGTCTTTGCCCTGAAAAAAAATCCGACTTGACCAAAACAAAACCAGGCAGTGCCTGCTGCTAATATTCCCAGAATCACTGAAATGATACCAGAGAGTCTGAGAAGATAATGAAATTTGTTTCAGGCTAGTGAGGGTCAATGTGAGCCTACTGAGTAGGTAAGTAGAATTGAGCAATCACCTTAGAAGCACGAGTAGCCAATTCGATACTGAAACCATATAACTAAGAAGGGAAATCTCTTTTGTTCAGAGCTTCTATTTCAGAAACTAGATAATTATTTTAGTAAGATGATCACCTGAATTTCTACTACAATCTTAAGAATCCCCATATGTTCTTTAAAAAAATATATATATATATATAAAATATATATATATATATTTTATTTCTTTGAGAGAGCAAGCACAAGCAGGGACGGGGGGTACAGCACAAAAGGAGAGGGAGAACCAGGCTCTCCACTGAGCAGGGACCCCCACACAGGACTTGATCCCAGAACCCTGGGATCCTGTCCTGGCCCAAAGGCAGACACTTAACTGACTGAGCCACCCAGTACCCTAGAATCCTACTACATTCTTAAATCAGAGTCTACATTCTCTCAATTCTCCAGTTGGTATAGATGTATGAAGAGCAGCTGGTATAGAAGGGGTGCCTGGTCAAACCAGTAAAGAGCAGACACTCCATGAATATCTGTGGTAAACTGACAAGTGCCATCTCTTTAGAATTTGTGCTGTGGGTATTAAATTTTTGATCAGCATCCTTTATTCTCATTCTTACTGTTTGGCTAGGAAATGTCCATGAACCCCAGTGTTGGTCTCGCTGTTGTTCAAGAATGAAGCTATGGGTATGTTGGCAAGATGGCGGAGGAGTAGGGTCCCCAAGTCACCTGTCCCCACCAACTTACATAGATAACTTTCAAATCATCCTGAAAACCTACAAATTCGACCTGAGATTCAAAGAGAGAACAGCTGGAACACTACCGAGAGAAGAGTTTGCACTTCTAACAAGGTAGGAAGGCAGAAGGAATGAAGCTATGGGAAATTTGTTCTTTTGTTCACATATTCATTCAAAAAGAAACCCCCACTGAAATGTGCCAGTCAATCATCAGTGCTACAATTAAGATATACAAGATACTGAGAAATCATGGGGGAAGATGCATTTGACTCTTCTTGATGTGGGCAGGAGGGCTTCACAGAGGAGGTAACATGTTAGAGAAAGTCAAGGATTCTACACAAAGGGAATAGTGTAGAATTTACAAAGGTAAAGTGGGAACTACCTAAGTGAGTCATCTTTAAAGAGCTATTTGCATTTATCATTGCTGAAGCCCGGACACCATGGTGGCAACCATGAGAGATGAGGCTGGACAAGAAAAGCCCCAGTCGGGAAGGTTCTAGAGATTATGCTAAAGAATTTGAATTCCATTTACCAAAGGGAAAAGATTTCACAATCTAGTACGTGGTTTAGAAAGAACGTGGAGAGATGTGGAAATCAGATTACAAGAGAGACAGCTGAATGTATTACTTTATGTCATGTTTATAAAATCAAAAGAAACGGATTCTTTTTCCTGTCACAAAATGACTATGGAACAAGCATTGTGTTTCACTCAGTTTTGCCCGATAAAAAAAAAAAATTACAGCCAAGGATTGGCTGCAGCCCACTTGCTACTATTGATTTTACCCCTATTAAGGATCCTTTGCAGGCTCCTCATTGCCAAGGATGCCCTGGGGGTGTAATGACTCCTGCATTAGTCAAAGGCCCAATCTGAGAAGAGGGAGGCAAGGGGACACCTTGCATTTTGACTCTTGGACCTGATACTCAGGAATAAATAAAGAGAAGATAAATAAGAATGAACCAGTTAAGAAAGGAGGAAAATGTCAGCATCTCTCCCCCATGCACACACTCAGCTACGGCTGTTTCCTCCTCTAGAGCATGCGCAGAAGAGGAAAGGCTATTTTAATTCCCCCTGGGGGCCATTGAATAGTGGAAATAGGCTTGAAACTAATAGCTAGGTGACATTGAACATGATCTGTATAATATGCTCCATCTCTATTTGGGATATATATTCTTGTGTTTGACTATAAAAGTGACTCTTTCTGCATTGAAAGATTTACCCTTTGGCCTCAGAAATATAAAAGTTCTAAGCATAGAAATAGGTCCTCTATATAACAGCATATACTTTTTCTTGTAACAAAATATACCAAATGTAAGATTTACCATTTTAACCATTTTTAAGCATTCAGTTCATTGGCATTAAGTACATTCATGTTGCTGGGCAGCCATCACCACCCTCCATCCCCAGATCTTTTCATCTTTCCAATTTGAAACTCTGAACTCATTAAACAGTAACACTCCACTCACCCATCTCCCCCAGCCCTAACAACCCTCATTCCATTTTCTCTCTCTGTGACTTTGACTACTCCAGGTGTCTCATGTAAATGGAACCATGCACTACTAGTCGTTTTGGGGTTGGGTTACTTCATTTGGTATAATGTCTTCAAGGTTCATCCATGTTGTTGCATGTGTTAGAATTTCGTTCTTTTTTAAGACTGAGGAACTTTTCATTATATGTGAGCCCAGTATAGCCGCATTTAGTTGTCCATTCATTAGTCAGTAGACACTTGGGTGGTTTATACCTTTTGGCTGTTATGAATAATGCTGCTATGAACATTGGTGTAAATAAGTATTCAAGCTTCTGCATTCTATTCATCATTGCTTTCCAATTCACTTAAGTGGAATTTCTGGATCAGATGGTAATCCTATGCTTAATTTTTTGAGGAACTGCCATGCTGTTTTCTACAATTTCTGCACATTTTACATCCCCATCAGCAATGCACAAAAGTTCTACTTTCTCCACATCTTGTCAACACGTGTTATTTTCTGTGTTTTTATAAATAGCTGTCCTGATGGGTGTGAACTGTTATCTCACTGGGGTTTTGATTTGCATTTCCCTAGTGATGTTGTGCCTCATATTGTATGCTTTTGAGCCATCTGTATATCTTCTTTGGATAAATGTCTATTCAAGTACTTTGCCCATTTTAAAATATGGTTATTTGGGCTTTTTTGTTGTTGTTGTTGAGTGGTGGGAATTCTTTAACTATCCTGAATATAAATCCCTTATCAGATATACAATTTGTAAATGTTTTCTCCCAAGTCTTTTCCTTCTGTTGATAGTGTCCATTAATGCAGCAAAGTTTTTAATTTTGATTAAGTACAATTTCTCTTTCTCTTTTGTTACTTATGCTTTGGTGTTGTATCCAAGAAATCATTGCCAAATCCAAAATCATTAGGCTTCCCCCTATGTTTTCTTCTAAGAGTTCTATAATTTAGTTCTTACAGTTAGGTCTTTGACACATTTATAGTTAATTTTTGTATATGATGTAAGATAAGAGTCCAATTTCATTCTTTTGCATGTAGGTATCCAATTTTTCAAACACCATTGGTTGAAAATGAATGGTCTTTTCTTCATTGAATGATCTTGGCACCCTTGGAGAAAATCTCTGATGACCTACACTTTTCTATGACTCCTAACTTGATGAAAGTAGGAGAGCAGCAATATTGCTTTTGCTTAGTTTATGCCTAACAATAAGAAAGTAAGTATGTCTCTGGTTAGCTATGGCCCACACCCTGAAAAATGTAGAATATTCATTGCCAGGAAGTAGGAAAGAGAGGATGGAATGATAGGAGAAAGGTTATTTGTCAAAAGATGTCACATAAAAGAAGAGTAAAATTCAGAGCAGAACAAGATTACTTCCACACAACCCACCTCATTCTATTAATTATCAGTTTGTCTTCAGTCTATCACTATTGTCTTGGATCTCATCTCCTAGTCTATAAAATGGGGTTAAGTTGATTGTGCTACAGCATTAATGGGGCTAAGGTTCCTGGATATTCTGTAAGAAACAAAAAGCTCCCCAATTTTGATATTATTATTGTTGCTGATTTGTTGATGGTCTATATAAATTCTGCTATCTCATTCATTATGCTTGTTTTCTTATCTATAAATCAGACACAATAATACTACCTTCTCAATAATGTGTGCCATGTAACTTAGACAAATATTAAAATGCCTCTTTCATATGTGATTTGGAGAAGCATGTATACTGCTACTCAATTTCAACTGCACTAATATTTATTGAGAATCTACCTTATGCCAGACATGGTGTCAACCGGCAGAAAAGCAAAGTGGCAAAAGCCAAAATACCTGTGAAATATACCTGCAGTATAATTTAATTTCTTTAGTTTACAAAAAAAGTTTTACTAGACTTTACTGTATAAATCAATACCTTAATGTCTTCAAATTTTATAGAAAAAAAAAACATTATGGGGACCCTGGGTGGTTCAGTCAGTTAAGCATCTGCCTTCAGCTCAGGTCATGATATCAGGGTCCTGTGATCGAGCCCCACATTGGACTTCCTGCTCAACAGAGAGTCTGCTTCTCCCTCTCCCTCTGCTCCTGCTCCTGCTTGTGCTCTCTCTCTCTCTCTCAAATAAATAAATAAAATCTGTTAAAAAATGAAAAGAAAGAAAACCATTATATATATTCACAGATACATGCAAATATGCATTTGTAATTAATTGTGACTGATTTCAAACTTTTAATTCTGTATAGTTGTACCAATTCAGGTATTTGTAAATTTGTATCTTTAAAAAAAAAAAAAAAAAAGAGGGCAGCTCGGGTGGCTCAGTGGTTTAGTGCCACCTTCGGCCCAGGGCGTGTTCCTGGAGACCCGGAATTGAGTCCCACATCAGGCTCCCTGCAGGGAGCCTGCTTCTCCCTCTGCCTGTGTCTCTGCCTCTCTCTCTCTGTCTCTATCTCTCATGAATAAATAAATAAAATCTTTAAAAAAAAAAAAACAAAAAGAATATCTGCCTATTGAAACAAGTTGTATTGACTTTTTTCTCTTCTGACAAAACAAAAGGTTCATTGATTTCTCTATAGTAGATATATGTAAATGTATTCTGTAAACTTAAAAAAATTTAAGCTTGAATTAACTGCAATAAAAGTGTATTTCCACTTCTACAGAATTGTTTTTTTTTTCTTAAAATAGACTGGGAGGGAAGATTCCTTTCCTGGGGTTTACTTTGAAATCAATCAAAAAGAGTATAAAAATCTAATGCTCTTCATAGAGAACAGTGTGACTACTGACAGCTGAACTATATTTTTCCAAAGATTTTTTTACAAACAATACAGACTGGGTGCTGTTTGTTCTTTTCCAACATGGGAAATCAGTCTTGAACCCGGGAATTCTCTCTAAATATCGGTGACTAACAACCATTGTTCTACTAGCCTAGGAAAGGACATAAAAGCATGACATTTTTTATTACTTTTAATATCCTTCACCTATCTGACTTTCTTCTTCGGTCGAGATTCTATTTTTTGAGAAATCTTCCTTGACCCAGAATCATAATAGCCTTTGCCCGAAGACTAAGTATTTAATCTTTCTTCCACTTCTTTGACATTTATGCATTCTTGTCAAATCTTCACTCTCATTTCTTTATGTCTTTCTCCCCCACTAGACCAGAATCTTGTATTTATTTTTCATAGCCTCTGGCACACAGTAGGTACTTGATGTGCTTCCTAATGATCCTTTTATTCCAGGAGGCTCCAGCTGAGATAGAAGGAGAAGAGGTAAGGCAAAGAGCAGCTAACAGAGCATGTAGATAGAAACATAGGTCCATTTATTCATTCAAGTGGTATTTATTAACACGATTTCTTCTAGTGTGCCAGACACCATTACAGACATTGGAAATATGTGAGGGAACAGAACAATAAAGTCTCTGTTCTTTTTTTTTAAGGTTTTATTTATTTATTCATGAGTAACACAGAGAAAGAGGTAGAGGGAGAAGCAGGTTTGCTCCTCATAACAAACCTGATGTGGGACTCGATCCCAGCACCAGGGGATCAAGCCCTGAGCCAAAGGCAGACAGTCAACCGCTGAGCCACCCAGGCGCCCCCAAAGTCTCTGCTCTTAAAAGTTAACATTTTAGTGGAGAGAGATGCACTATAATATATGCATATATTTAGGTACACATACACACACATTTTAAGTGCTGATAAGTGCCAGGATGAGATCCATAGAGAGGTAGTATATTGTCAGTCCCTGCTTTGCATTATAAGACACTTGGAGGTTAGACTGAAAGCAGCAAGAGGAGAAGCAAAAAGACCATTTAGGAGGCCACTGCCCCAGGTGACTGTCATCCAATGAGATGAATCAGACTACAACAACGGAAATGGTAAGAAAATGTCATTTTTGCATGTATTTTGATGATAAATTTAACAAGATTTTCTTATTGGATGTGAGATGTGAGAAAAAGGTCAGAGTTGACCTTATGATTTTGCCTGAGCAACTGGAAAGATAGAATTTCATGTACTAAGATGGTGAAGCCTAGGAAAAAAGATGATTTAGGAAATAAAATTAAGATTTCTGATATTACAGACTGAATTGTGTCTCTCCAAAATATGGTGAAGCATTAACTCCCAGTATCTTACGATGTGACTACATTTGGAGATAGAGACTTTTAAGAGGCAAATAAGATAAATTTGGTCATAAGGATGGGGCCCTAATCCAATCTGACTGGTGTCCTTAAAGGAAGAAAAGAAAGAGACACCAAGGATAATATGCACAGAAAAATAGTCCTGTGGGGACATAACACGAAGGCAGCTGTCTATAAGCCAAGGAGAGGCCTAAGAAAACCAAAGCTGACAACACCTTGATCTTGGACTTGCAGCCTTGAGAACTATGAGAAAAGACACTGCTATTGCTTAGGCCACGTAGCCTGTGAATTTTGTTATGGCAGCCCTAGCAGACTAATACATCTGGGTATATTGCCTCTAATAACTACTTGCAGTTGTTTAGAGGCTAAATGACTTCTGATGCTACCACATTTGTTCACTTGTTTAGTATTTATTCACATGTGCTTGCCTAACTCCCTGGAGGGCCACCCCTATCTATGACATGCCACAGGGAGAGCACAAGATACAAAAGCTAAATCTTGTCAAGATGTCTTCCTCATCAGATACCGTGTATTTTCTCTTTTCCTTTTGAATTAGCTGGTTTTGATTTCTTGCCCCTCCAGTTGGTAATCATTGTCCTTATCTTCATGGGGTATAGTGTTACAAGAGCATCACACATTTTCCCGTTCCATTCTTTTAGATAGGTTGCAGGCAAAGTCTTAACACTGAATTCTGGACATCAGTACAAATATCTGGTAAACTTTGAAATCTCTGATTAAATGTCAAAGCTATTGCTCACCTATTGTGTTCTTAGTTATCTCCTGGTAAACACACACACACACACACACACACACACACACACACAGGCTTTGATTCTTCTGTCTCCCTGTGTCGCAATTTGAACTCATATTGGCTCCAGTATTTCTGGCCCCGCAGAAGGGTGTAAACTTTATCTCAAGCAGAAGTCTCACGATAGACATAGGAGGCAAGAAAGGGAGGACGGTATTAATTTTCTACCAAAGTAATTCAATTCTCCACCTCACTTAGCTTGTGCAAACCTGGCTTAAAGACCTGGTTTTTAGCAGCGCCGTCAAGGCCATTCCTAGAAATTGGAGCATTTGCTAACCCAGAAGTAATGGTTTCATCCCATGTGCCTCTTTCAGTATTGCATTCCAGAGAGTGCATAATTGCTTTGGTGAAATATCACAAAATAATTTTATACTGCGATTAAAATATTTTCACAACTGTTGTCAAGGGAACAGTGTAAATAGATTTTTTACTGTGATCAACTAGATAACCCTGAAGCTTAATGATGTGTCCCTGGCTTAGAGCAGGTTAGCATGAAATTTAATTTGTGGTAATCTGCCTCAGACCAATGGAGGACAAACTAACCTCTAGCTAGAATTTACCCAGCTTCCAGCACACAATAACTCAAGGGTGGCATTTCTCTAGAATGATGCTTCCCTGTGCAGGGAGGCAGAAGGGGTTGTGTCTCCCCATAGGAAATCATTCACCAAATCTTGTCAATTCTCCCTTTTTTATAACTCTCCCATTCACAGTTTCCCTTTACCAAGGCTGTCACCCTACCCGGGGCTCTTGTCATTTTAACTATGGCTGAGGAGATGGCCTTCATCTTGGTTTACCTGCCTTTCCCCATAGTTCCATCTATTCTGCCTATCGCCACCAGATGACTCTCCCTAAAGTATATATTTTACCATGAGATTTCTTCCTGAAAAACATTCAGTGACACCTTTAACCTGGCATTTGGAAACAGTGCATTTCCAGACTTCGCCACAATGAGTCGTGTTTTTAGCTATTCTACTCTATCCTAAGTGCATATTGACAGTCTACCCAAAATGCAAGGATTTTAACTGTTTCTATGGTCTTTCTGCCATTGCCATGCCTCCCTCTAATGTTCTTTTCTTGCCAGTCTTTCTACTTACCTATAGGACAGTTAAAATTGCATCTTAGAGTTTTTCTAACCCAGGTCTAGGCTAAAAGTAAATTCATCTTCACCCTGACTATGTAAATCATCTTTAGCATTCAGATCACAATGAAGCATTTCTTCTACTACCTTCACCTTAACAAAATACATATATTTTAAGATGTTGATCTTTGTAATTTCAGCAGAATACCAGAAGTTTGTTATCTGGAGTAGGAGAAATAAATAAAGGTCAAAAATGCTGTATTGAAGCCAGAGATTTAATTAATGTTATTAAAATGAAATTTGAAACACTCTAATGGGAAGCGTCAGTCAGCATTTGCTTTCCACATAGGCTATTGAAGAATTGTCTTTGAGAAATCTGGCCAGACCCCAAGAAAAAAGTCTAGATATTCTGATTTGAAGATTCTCCAATGAAAGATGCTAATTAAATCAATATATAGCAAAGACTATGGTCAAAATACCCAACACATGGATACAAAACTTGCAGCTTTCTGTGACCCTCTCTTAAGTATAATGATTCAGTGGCCTAACATTTCAGGAGAACTCAACTATTAAAGACAGAGTCTAAACCAAAGAGAGAGAGGAAACTTGGAAAAAACAAAAGTATGAAACAGAAGAAAAATTCACATACAAATAATTATTTTTATTGTCCTCAGAGATAAGAAGATATTGCAATCATAAGAGGATACCATAAAAATAAATTATTCAGAGACTAGATTGTAGTTTTTAGAAACTAAAAAATAACGGGCACCTGGATGGCTCAGCCAATTAAGCACCTGCCTTCTTCTCAGGTCATGATCCTGGAGTCTTGGGATCAAGCCCCATGTCAGGCTCCCTGCTCAGTGGGCAGTCTGCTTCTCCCTCTCCCTTTACCCTTCCTCCCTGCTCACTCACTCTCTCTCTTTCTCAAATAAATAAATAAATTCTAAAAAAAATCTTCAGATGAAAAAATTTAAAACTGAGAAAAATACTTAGGAGATACTTTTGGGGAACTGTGGAAGGAAGGAAAGAAAAGAATAGAGAAAGAGAAAAGGAAAAGAAGGAAGGAAGGATGGAAGGAAAGAAGGAAGGAAGGAAGGAAGGAAGGAAGGAAGGAAGGAAGGAAGGAAGGAAGGAAGGAGAAAGTAAAAAGGAAAACACATTACCAGCACTCAAGACCTAATATTTGAATCATAGAGATTTCAGAAAGGGCAACAAATGAAAACAGAGTGCATCAATTGCATCTAAAAACTAATTAAGCTAATTTCCAGGAACTGAAGGATGTGGAAGGTAAAGTGGAGGTAAAATGACTTACCAAAAGGAAGAGACCATCCTCATGTACACAAATGCTGCAAGCAGCACGAGAAATAAAAACAGGCACACACAGTAGTTCATAATTATAACATTTCAGAACCTGGGGGTAAAGAAAAGATGCTCAAAGCTTCAAGAAATACATATCCTCTACAAAGAATTGAGCAACACTGCTGGAAGAGGTCATCAAAAAGACAGGACCGCAGGTCGACCAGTGAGCTGAACCTCGGCAGCGGAAGTCTCCTCACTCCCTCAGCCACCCACCTTGTGCTTGTGATTTGTGATCAACCGGCCTTCCAGGCTCCCAGAAGCTGCCCCAAGGACACAGCCTTCAGGTAATGCTGTGGTGCTGACCCTCTGCACAGTATCGGTGACTGAGCCCAGTGAAGGGCTCCATGTAATCTTTTCTGGCCGGGGCAGGTGCAGAGATCTACCATCCTAAAGCCATCCAAGGCAAGCCTCCTGAGCAAGTTCCCTCTGCTTATTAAAACTGCCACCACCAATCTGGAGTGGCCGGTCTCTTTCTTGGGTCTCTTCCTGTCCCTGGTGTCCAGGAGCCAGTTTCAGATGACACCTGGCAGCTGCTAGGGGGAGTTTGTGAACAAACAATGCACTGGAGGAGTGATGTCTTTGAAATTCTGAGAGAAAATAATTTCTAATATTAAGCAAAACTGTCAGTTCAGTGTAAGGATGGTATAAAAAAAGAGTTCTGGGGGGCACCCGGGTGGCTCAGTGGTTGAGCATCTGCCTTCAGCTCAGGGAGTGATCCCAGGGTCCTGGGATGGAGCCCCACATGGGGCTCCCCAGAGGGAGCCTGCTTCTCCTTCTGCCTGTGTCTCTGCCTCTCTCTCATGAATGAATGAATGAATGAATGAATGAATGAATGAATAAAATCTTAAAAAAAAAGGAAGAAGAAGAAGTTATGGGATGTGCAAAGTCTCAAAATGTACCTGTCGAGCTTTCTTTTTTAGGTCCTCTGGAGAAATCCAGGAAACAGGAACATGGGGTAGAGCAACAGCGAATCCAGTAAGGAGAGAGAAGATTCCAGGACCACAGCACTACCCAAGGGAGGAGAGGAAACAGACAAGACTGGAGCAGGTAAAAAGGCTCAGGAAACAGCTCTTCAGAAAATGAAAATGACAGAATGTTGATGGTGACTGAATATACTGAATCGCTATTACACATCTGGGAGAGAATTTGGGAGCAAATTGATTTGCTCAAATCCAAATTTGAATTTTGGGAGCAAATTTGGGAGGCAAATGAAAAGCTAAACAAATACAAAATAACAGAAGAAGATAATCACCCCGGAGAAATAAAAGTTGATCAAGATGGGAAAAGTCATCATAATCAACTACAGCGCTCAGTCAGGAATCATATTTACATAATCATAATGATGTAAATCCTGCATATTAGAGTAATTATAACTATATTGGGAATTTATTGAAGGTAATAGAAGACAGAGGTGCGTGTGCATACACGTGTGTGTGAACGTTTGTGTGTGGCTGTGTAAGAGGTGTGACAAAATGTGCTACTTTCTCTTCTTTAGTAGTGAGAAGTGAATAGGTAATGCCTACAACAGAAAAATTAAGAGATTGCTCATTTAGCCCCAGAGCTATTCTTTTGACAGACAGATAAAAAGTTTTTTGTGTTTAAAGAGTGGGAAATATGGGAGATGTTTTGGGAGATTGCCAAAAGGTTCTACAGAAAAAAGACATGTTCATGTATAATGTGGATGAAAATTAAAACTAAGTTTGAAAATTCAATTATACACACACACACACACACACACACACACACACACACACTCCCACAGACACAGAAGAATGGAGAGCCTTCTGAGGGCAAACTGGATTAATTCCCAGCATTAGAAAGCTTGTCTCTACAGCTCTAGATCAATGCCCTATCAATTTGAAGTTGGAAAGTACCCTGAGCCCAAGACAGAAATGGCTACTAGCCCCAGGCCTCAGGCTGCCCTCCGACATGGGCGGAGTTCCTCAACCTCTAGGTGACAACGCACTGATGTAGAAAGATCAATTAACCTGTGCGTCCTAGAGAACTTGTTAATATAATACATTAATTTGTGAATGACTTTCTTTCTTTCTAAATTATTGCAGATACTAATTGATTCCCATTGCAGATGCAAGTTTTTGCACAATCTTTTACTCTATTATGTTTTCTGGGGTGGCAGAAAAATGTGTGCAATTACAGAAGTTATGGCAGTATATTGGCTTAAGCTGGAACTTACCTGATTAATGTTGCTACCCAAATATAAAGTAGTATGAAAAATCACCCATCATATATGTTTTATCAATTTTTTAAAAATGTGAGTCTCTTTGATGTAATTAGGTGCATCAGTGTATAGGCATCAACTTTATTTGTTGCGAATGACAGAAATTGCTCAAACTAACTTAAAGCAGGATGCAGGAAAAGATATATTAGCTCATGGAAGTTTGGAAGTCAGGGGGTGATACCTTCATGTATGGCTGGATCCAGGGACACAGATTAGGTCATTATGACTCTTTATCTACATGCATAAGTTTTATCTGTATGTATCAGTGCCAATTCCAATTTCTGTCCTAAAAGAGACATATTGCTTCCATGCAGCTAAGATTGATGGCAGTTAGATAATTCAGGTTTTCCTGACCTTAATTTAGTAGCTCTAATAAATTTCTTTTCTTTTTTTCTTCATGTTCTCATGGATGAATTTAAGTAAAGAATTCTCATTGATACGCATTAGTGATATGCCTACCACCTGGACCAATCGCTTTTTTCTGGGAGACAAATTTCAATGATTGACCAAGCCCACACTATATACATTCCTGTGGTATATACTAAAATTGACAGTCTCACCAAAATTGCATGGAGTGGGAGTAAAGCATTTCTTTAAAGGCATGGACTCTAATGCACCCTCAATTCTTTCACCTACTCCTTCACTGGTATATGACTATCATCACATCATTAGAACTAAATTTATTTTAAGGTTTTGATTTCTTTTTAAAATATAAATATCACCAAGACAGGAATCTTTTTAACCTACAGACATATAAACCCTCTGTTCCAATCAAAGTGCTAAGAGCAAGTTGATGGGTTGAAGGAGGAGCAATGATGATTTTTTATGGTCAATTCCAGAAAGTACATGAAATTATTAGGAGTAAAGACATTTTAAATATCTGATTTTTTGCCTTAATTTCTGTTCTGCTTAGCTATGAAAGCAAGCAAATGGTCCCAAAACCTCAGGGACATACAATGACAATAACTTTGCTCTTATCTCTCATGGTTATGAGTGTTGATAGATATCTGTGGAAAGATATGGTATCTGTCATCCGGAGATATTCAGATGGTAGCTGTGGCTGGAGTAATTCAAAGCCCCCACATTTAAATATCGAGTACTTGGCCTGGAAGAGCTGGCAGCACGTCAGCAACTCTCCATGTAGCTTCTCCTACCCATCAGATGCGGGCTTCTCCACAGGATGCAGGGTAGTTGGGGGTAATCACAGTTTTCACGTGGCATCTGACTTCTACTACCGTGTGCATTCCAAGAGAGCCACGCAGAGCTATCATTTCTCTTAGAGGCGAGGCTTAGAACTGGTTTGGCATCACTTCTGCTATCAAAGCAGTCACAGACCAGCCATATTTAAGATGACTGAGGAACAGACTTCACCTGGTGATGGGAGATGGGTCAGCACATACAGGGAAGGAAGGAATTGATGGCACCCATGCTGTAGGCTAGCTGCTACAACCACCATGTACTGGGATATTTTCTGGAAACAGCAAGAAGGAAGTTACTTCTTACCCACCTACAAGGTACAAAGGACTGCTCACAGTTCATTCACCCATTCTTCAGTGCTTCCTTTCACATTCTTTTTACTTCAGAGAGATAGATGGAGGTTTTCAAAACCAAAAAGATTGAATTGTACAATGTGGTGAAAAGTTGCATGTATCGTGAATTTTAAAATAATGCGATTTTTGGTGGGATTTGGTGTATTTTTTTGTTTGTTTGTTTATTGATTTTTCACCTAGCAAATTAGCAAAAATTTAAAAAAAGCATATCCAAAATTGAAAGTGTGATATGAAGGATGCAGTTTCATATTTTATAGTTGGAAATATCAGCAATATGGCAATGTAACAATGAGTGTAAAAAATGTAAACTACCAATTTTCTTTGTCACAATGACTCTTATTTTGAGAAATCTATCCTTAGCTAGTTACTTGATAAGTATGGAGATGAACAAAAAAAGCTGTATATAAAAAAGTATATTGTTGCATAATTATTTATAATTGCAACACTTTAGAATAACTTTAGTGCCTAAGCAATGAAAATATGGATAATAACCTTGGTACACCAACCTAATGGGTCTTAGTTAGTCTATAAAAATGTGTTTATAAATAATTTGTAATATGGAAATGTTTTTGCTTTCATTTTGAAAAATGAAAAGAAAACAGGATACAAAATCATAGCGAGAGCATAATCGCAAGTATGTAATACAAAGGAAAAGCTATACTGAGGAATAAAAGGACTAGAAACAAAACCATCTAAAGGCCTACAATGTTTAGATAGCTAGATGATCGAGCTATGAGTAAATTGATTTCTTTTTCTGACGTTTGTCTCTAAATTTCTTAATGATGCTTGATTTTAGTCAAAAAGCTGAGGTTTGGGGTTTGGAAGGTGTTGGAGAGACGATATGAAATTTTGCCTTCCTCTCCACCAGGCACCACATATAGGGATATGGGAAAGCTGACTTTGGTAAAAATTCTCACCCTTTGCCAGCTTCTTCCAGTTTTCCCAGGATCCCTGTCTGCAGGCTCTGTAGTGAGTGATCCCATCCCGATCACCAGAAACTACAGAGGAGGAAAAATAACTTTCCCTCCACCCTGAATGGTGAGCGCTGGCTGAGACTCCTTTTCTCTAGGACACCTCATAAATAGATAAGCTTATCTAGGTTGAAACTGTTCCACTCTGACCTCTGTAATTCAAGATTATCCTTGGTAACACTAATCTGTTTGTTCAGCCTTAAAACTGCATTCCCTTCACCTGAGGCTTCACGCTGGATGGAAACAGTCCAACTTACATCAGACCCGGTGGACCCAGTCCATTTCTAAGTTTGACCCAGTCCAACCCCAGCCCATTTCCAGACCCAGTCTGGAAAAAAAGAAATTTTCAAATAAAGTCTGACAGCTCATAATGCAAGAGCTGTGGAGGTCGGGTCTGAGAGGGACTGACCCATCCCTGCAAGAAAGCAGCAAGCTCATAGGGCTTAGCTGGCGCCTTTGCCTGGTTGCTTGCCAATCCTGAGGGTCCCTGGGGCTCCCTTTTGGTTTCTTCTTCTAACATCAGAACTATTAAAAGACAAACTGAGACATTTAAACATTTTATGTGAGCAAAAATCGACTCAAATCAGGCCGCGCCAAATCAGAAGTGGTGAAGCACCTAAATTTCTGTAATGATGAATGTCATTCACGTTCCTTAAAGAATGAGTGCAGCCTTTCCCATCTTACCTTGATTATCAGATAATCAGGCACCCTCCAAGAAGACAGCACCTTAGCAAATGAAAAGAGATCATTTTCTCTAATCACTCCAACTGGGAAAAAAAAATCCAGATGAAGATGTCTGGGCACTTGACCCAACGGGAAGTAGAGTCTCTCCCTCTATATTGAGGCCTACGCTACACAGTGGCCTTTCAATACTGACGTTTAAAATCATTGAACAGAAACTCGAGGCATTTGTTAAAAGTTCAAAGGCCCTGAGGAAAAGGAGACAGATGGGCTTTAAATCATCAAAACACTATTTCATAGGTTGATAGCAAATCATAAATGATTCAAGAGTCTGAAAATTTTGCTGCTTTATAGACCTTGGCTATAATTTGAGCAGAACTTAGATGAGTTTCTGCTGAAAGTTCATTCAATTCAAGAAGCATTTATTAGATGGCGTGAAAACATTTTGTAAACCTGATGTGTTAGACACGAGGACTATATTACAATGCACACTGCGGGGGCAGCTCTATCCAAGCAACCAAGGTGGGCAGGTGTCATCCAGAAAAATAAGAGTGTCTTTGGTAGCCCTGTGTCCCCATAACCTACGGCAACCAAAAGATGTCAGTGAGGTATTTTTAACCCCCTGAGAAAGAGGAGTAGAAATAGCATAAGCATAGCACATTATGCCTTTAGTTATGAAAAGCAATGTATTTGGCCTTATCCCAAAAGAAGGTGATAATTTCTTCTTAAAGAAAAGAAGTAGAGATTCTGTGCCATGTGTTCACAGCAAGGATTAAAGCTTTTCTTGTTTTCTTTAGCACCTTAAAATGAAGTAAAACTAGGCTTTCTGCAATTTGCCATCTCAATTTTCCAATAAAAAATTATGGGCTAAATTATAACACCTAGCCTCTTGGCAGGAGATGTTCCAGGTCTTAGGGCAAGCATCTAATTGCTGTAACTATCAATGTGTGAGTGTCTGTGGGGGTGACTGGCAGCCGTGGTCCATAGGGGCAGTCCCATACATTCCCACAAAGCAGAGCTGATGCTGCACCCAAGATCCCATGTATTTTGTAGGACCAGGTACAAACTAGAACACAGGACCTCTTGTTTTAAAAAAGTATTAAGAGGGAATCCCTGGGTGGCTCAGTGGTTTAGTGCCACCTTCGGCCCAGGGCGTGATCCTGGAGTCCCTGGATCTTGGGTCCTGGGATCGAGTCCCACATCAGGCTTCCTGCATGGAGCCTGCTTCTCCCTCTGCCTGTGTCTCTGCTTCTCTGTGTGTGTGTGTCTCTCATGAATAAATAAATAATATCTTAAAAATAAATAAATAAATAAAATAAAAATTAAAAAGTATTAAGAATTTCAAGGTGAGAAGAGCATTAACTGAGGCATCAGGCTCCTCTGATCATGGAGCCCTTCTCAGCATGAGACCCTGTTGAGTTAGGGGCCTGTGTAACAGCATGGGTCACATGTCCATGAAATTGGCCCTCATGATATCCACCCTTCAAGCCTTGCATCCCATATTGCTTCTTCTTTGGATTCATATGACCCTCAGCACACTTATAACTAGTGATTTCTGTTTCCAGCTCTCTTCCCCTCGTACACTCCTTCCCATGACTCCCAGAAGTCAGTGATTCTCTGCTTTTACCTGATTGCTCAGAATCAGCCTTGATGACATCCCACACAGGCCATAATCTCCAGAGAAGATTCCCTAGATAATATCACTTTTTCTTCTTAAAACTTGGCCAAATTGTACTCTACTTTTTCACCTTAGAAAAAAAGTTTAATGCCAATGAAGATGTCTCCCAGAATATGTATATTTACCCCAAATCACAAAATATACAGAACTTAGTATGAGTAGACAAAGATGGAAGAATTGACCAAAAGGTCAATTGGGAGGATCCTTAAGAATAAGGGGGTAGATTACCCCCAAATAGTGCTCTATGGCCATGGATACTCACATCTAACCATGCCACTGGGGATTTTTTCTCTTAAATAGACTTCGGCTATAAGCCTCAAGAGGGAGGTCAGCAGAAAGACCACTTAATTGTCAATAGGCAGCAACATGATGAGCCACTTAATTGTAAAGAGGATTCATTCTCATTGTGATTTTGGTTTGCTTTTTTCTGATGATTAGTGATGTTGAGCATCTTTTCAGATGTCTGTTGGCCATCTGGATGTCTTCTTTGGAGAAATATCTATTCAAGTCCTTTGTCTATTTTTTAATTTGGTGGTTTGGCTTTTGGTGTTCAGATGTGTAAGTTTTTCATGTATTTTGGATATTAACCCCTTATTGGATTTATCATTTGCAAATATTTTCTCACATTCCCTAGTTTGTCTTTCAGTTTTATCCATGGTTTTCCTTGCTGTGCAAAACCTTTTTATTTTGATGTAGTCCCAATCGTTTATTTTTTTTTCCTTTGCCTCAAGAGACATATATAGAAAAATGTTGTTATGGCTGATGTCAAAGAAATTATTACCTACACTCTATTCCAGGATTTTTATGGTTTCAGGTCTCACAGTTATGTCTTTTATCCATTTTGAGTTTATTTTTGTGTATAGTGTGAAAAAGTGGTCCAGTTTCATTATTTTATGTAACTTTTTCCAGGACTATTACTATTTAAGATTTTCTTTTCCCCATTATATATTCTTGTCTCCCTTGTCATAGATTAATTGGCCATAGGAATGTCAGTTTGTTTCTGGGGTCTTTATTCTGTTCCATTGATCTCCGTGTCTATTTTTGTCCAAATACCATATTGTTTTGGTTACAATAGCTCTGTAGTATATCATAGTGTATAGAAATGCTACTGGTTTCTGGGTATTAATTTTTATTACTATTGCTTTGTAGTATATCTTGAAATCTGGCATTGTGATACCACCAGCTTTGTTCTTCTTTCTCAAGAAGCTTTCTTAAGCTATTTGGGATCTTCTGTGGTTCCATATAAATTTTAGTATTATTTGTTCTAGTTTTGTGAAAAAATATTGTCGGTATTTTGATAGAGATTGCATTTATCTGTAGATTGCTTTGGGTAGTATGGGCATTTTGACAACATTGATTCTTCCAATCCATGAACATGGAATACCTTTTCATTTTCTTGTGTCATCTTCAATTTCTTACATCAATGTTTTATAGCTTTCAGAGTGTAATCTTTCACCTCTAAGTTTATTCTTTTTGGTGAAATTGTAAATGGCGTTTTTTCTAGTTTATCTTTCAGCAAATTTATTGTCAGTGTATAGAAATGCTACTGAATTCTTGGTATTAATTTTGTATCCTGACACTTTACTGAATTCTTCTATTACTTCTATTTTTTTTAAGATTTTATTTATTCATGAGACACACACACACACACAGAGAGAGAGAGAGAGAGAGAGAGAGAGAGGTGGAAGGAGGAGCAGGCTCCCTGTGGGGAGCCCAGTGTGGGACTCCATCCCAGTACTCCGGGATCACGCTCTGAGCCAAAGGCAGATGCTCAACCACTGAGCCACCCAGGTGTGCCTCATCTATTACTTCTAATAGCTTTCTGGCAGTCTTCAGGATGTTCTATTTATAGTATCATGTTGCCTACAAATAGTGACAGTTTAACTTCTTTGTTACCAATATGGATACATCTTATTTCTTTGTCCTGCCTAATTGTTGTGGCTGGGGCTTCTGGTATTATGTTAAATGAAAGTGGTGAAAGTGGGTATCCTTGTCTCATTCCTGACTTAGAGGGAAAGCTCTCTGTTATTCACATTTGAGGATGATATTAGCTATGGGTTTTTCATATATGGCCTTTATCATGTTGAGGTGTGGTCCCTTTAACCCCATTTTGTTGACAGTTTTTATCATGAATGGATGTTAAATCCTATCAGATGCTTTTTCTGTTTCTATTGAGATAGCAATTTTTTTATTTTTTGTTTTATTGATGTGGGTGTATGACATTGATTGATTTGTGAATACTGAACCATCCTTGCTTTCCAAGAATAAATTCCACCTAATCATGGTGAATGATCTTTTTAATATTCTATTGTATGTCATTTGCTAATAATTTGTGGAGGATTTCTGCATCTATGTTCATCAGTGATGTTGGCCTGTAGTTTTGTGTTTTGTTTTTGTGGTGTCTTTGTTTGGTTTTATTATCAGGGTAATGCTGGCCTTGTAGTATGTATTTGGAAGCGTTCCTTCTGCTTGTATTTTTTGGAATTGTTTGAGGAAAATAGGTATTATCTCTTCTTTAAATGTCTGGTGAAATCCACTTGTGAATCCACCTTGTCCTGGACTTGTAGTTTTTGGTAGTGCTTTAATTGATCAATTCCATTTTGTTACTTACAATCAATCTGTTTAGATTTTCTATTTCTTCCTAGTTCAGTTTTGGGAGATTGTATGTTTCTAGAAATTTATTAATTTCTTCTAGGTTGTCCAATTTGGTGGCATATAATTTTTCATAATATTCTCATAATCCTTTATATTTCTGTGGTGTCCATTTTTAATTCTCCTCCTTTGTTTCTGATTCTATTTATTTGGGTTCTTTCTTTTTTTCTTGATGACTCTGGCCAAGGATCTATCAATTTCATTTATCTTTTCAAAGAGCCAGCTCTCTCCCCAAAAATCAAACAAGCAAAAAACAACAAAAACAAACAAACAAAAACAAACAAACAAAACAACAACAACAAAAAAGAAACAAAGAGCCAGCTCTTGATTTCCTTGATTTTTCTTTCTTTTTTTTTTTTAATTAAAGGATCCTATTTATTCATTCATGAGAGACAGAGAGAGAGAGAGAGAGGCAGAGACATGGGCAGAGGAAGAAGCAGGGTCCCTACAAGGAGCCCGATGTGGGACTCAATCCTGGGGCCTGGGTTCACACCCAGAGGCAAAGGCAGATGCTCAACCTCTGAGCCACCCAGGCATCCTTTCTTTTTTCTTTTGATTCGAGTCTCTATATCATTTATTTCTGCTCTTTTATTATTTCCTTTCTTCTACTCACCTCAGGCTTTGTTCTTTTCCTAGTTCCTTTAGGAACAAGGTTAGATTGTTTATTTGAGTTTTTTCTTGCTTTTTGAGGTCGGCTCTTAGAACTGCTTTTGCTGCATCCCAGAAATTTTGAACCTTTGTGTTTTTATTTTCATCTGTCTCCCTGTATTTTTTTTTCTTTTTTTTTGGTTACTCCTTTGATTGCTTCATTGACCCCAGTTTTTTTTTCAACTCTCTTTGCATGGCGAATATTTTTCCATCCCTTCCTTTTGGTCTGTATGCATCTTTAAGTCTGAGGTGAGTCTCTTGGGGGCAGCATATAGTTGAGTCTTTCTTTTTTAATTATTCTATCACTCTATGTCTTTTGATTGGAGCAGTTAGGCTATTCATATTTAACTTAATTATTGACACGTATGTACTTATTGCTATTTTAAAAATTTGTTTTCTGATTGTTTTTGTAATTCTTATCTGTTCCTTTCTCCTTTTCTTGACCTCTTTCTTTGTGAACAATGAGATTTTATTGTGTTTGGTTTGGCTTTCTTTCTCTTCAAATTTTTTTTTATGTCTAGGTTTTGGGTTTGTGGTTACCATGAGGTTCATATGTAACATCTTAAACAAATAGTCCATATCAATTGAATTGTCATTTAAGTTCAAATACATTCTTTAAAAAAAAGAAATATCTTCTTTTTTTTTTCTTTTTCCCTTTCTCTTCTCATTTTACTCCCTTCTCTCCACAATTTAGGTTTATTTTGTCATATTTTATATGTTTTTATTCATATTTTTCTTATGTCTAATTGTGGTCCCTTCTTTTTCACTTAAAGAAATTCCTTTAACATTTCTGGTAAGGCTTGCTTAGCAGTAATAAACTTTTATCTTTTGTTTGTCTGGGAAACTCCGTCTCCCCTTCAAATCTAAATGATAACCTTGCTGAGTAGAATATTCTTGGTTGAGGGTTTTTTTTTTTTTCCTTTTAGCACCCTGAGTACATCATGTCATTCTCTTCTGGTTTGCAAATTTTCTGCAGAAACATCATCTGATATATTTCTATATTTTTCCTTGTAAGTAAGTTTTTGTTTCTCTCTTGCTGCTTTTAAAATTCTCTCTTTATCTTTAATCTTTGACATCTTATTATGTGTGTTTGGATTTCCTTGGGTTCATCTTGTTTGGAACTCTCCATGCTTCTTAGAATTAGATGTCAATTTCCCTCCCTAGTTAGGGAAGCTTTCAGTTATTATTTCTTCAAATAATTTTTCTACACCCTTTTCTCTTTCTCTCTTTTTCTGGGACCCCTATAATGCTAATGTTTATTTTCTTGATTATCCAAGAGATCTCTTAAAAATTTTAAAAATTCCTTTTTTAAAAATTCTTTTCTTCTTTGCTGTTCAGTTTATGTGCTTTTCATTACCCTGTCTTCCATATTGCTGGTACATCCTGCTGTATCCTCTAATTTATTGATAATTCCTTATACTGTATTTTTTATATCAATTATTGTATTTTTCAGTTATGTTTGGTTCTGGGCTTTTGAGGTGGAGAGAGAGAGAGGTTCCTGTAGTTCCTCAGTCCTTTTACATCATGGTGTTTTTTTTCTGTGTCTGCATGTAACTAGGGCTGGTGTGGACTCACTAAAATCTTTAGTTCACTGAAACAACTGGATCCACCCATTATGTCATCAAGACCCTGCTCCAATCTAGGTAAAGTGAGGTGGGAACATAAACCCTGCTGATCCCAGTACCTCTGACCTGGACAGATTTCCTGTAGCTCCTCTGCCACTTGGCAGAGTTCTGGTGTTGTCTCTTTTATATGTTAGCTATTCTATATTTAATTTGCCCAAGAATGGGAATCTGTTCCTGATCCTTCAGTACTATCCCTCCCCACTGCCCTTTCCAGTAGGGGTGGGGGATTCACTTTGTTACTGTGTCTCCATCCATTTCTCTTGCTGTTCTCTCTATGGTTTCTCAGTAGCTGTTCAGTCAGCCCTCAGTTATTTTTCAGGAGAAATTGTTCCATAATAGGTATAATTTGGTGTGCTCTGTGGAGGATGCTCCCATGTTGCCATCTTGAACTGGACTATCCAAGAAGGTGTTTTAACAGGTAAGTTATTCACTGGGAAGGGCCTTGGGATTATATTTAAGGAAGAAAGGAAAAGGAAGAGGTTTGGGCAGAAGGAGAAATAAAGCTGCAATTCAGGAAAATACCAACTTCAGCCTATCCCATAGGATCTCCAGAACTAGAACTCCCACTCTGGCAAAAAAGGACATACATTTAAACTCCATTGAGTGTGTGCAATCCTAGTAGGGGATGGCTCTTTTCAACAGAAACAATCCCTAAAGAAACTAACAGATGCTTTCACTACACCAGTTGTTAAAACATTGAAATACTCTTTCTATGTCTAGTGTCATCAACCACTGTACGGCTGCCTGGGCCATCCCAGCATCTTCCAGCCTCCAAAAATGATCTAACTTTATGATTAGTGCCTGTTCTGACTCATCATGCTCATGCTATACCAACTGTTAGGGATTTTATTTGTTTTTGTTTCAATAAATCATTTTAATTTTAATTATTTTTTATTTTAATTCCAGTTAGTTAACATGCAGTGTTATATTAGTTCCAGACATATAATATAGTCATTTAACATTTCCATATGTCACCCTGTGCTCATCACAGCAAATGCCCTCCTTAATCCCCATCACCTGTTTAGCCGCTTGGATATCTCCTCTAGACTCCTAAGAATATCAGCTGAGATGGAAAGGTAGGATCATCATAAGGAAAGCTAAGATCTATATGTAGGGCTAGTTGACACAATCTAACAAGAACGTAAATTTGGTCTTAGGATGCTAAAAGGAATCCTATGTAAAACACTCTTAACTAAAGGTAAAGTTTATTAGAAATTGACATTTTGGATAAATTAGAAAAGAGAATCTGAGAGAAAAATAAATATAAAATCAGGAGGGAGGTGAGAAGCTCTGGAAATATGTTGAGTCTAAAATATGTTAAATTCAATTTATGAGGAATCCAAGTTTACCAGTTCAATTTTAGATGATGAACTCCAAATATAATTATCTTTTTTCAGTTACAATTCATTGATTACATGAAGTGCTCTGCATTTCTGCCTTAATTAGAAAGATTGCTTAATTTAATTTGGGCCTGCTGACCAAAAGACGACTGATGGGTATTTGAATTCACAATGCACAGTGACAACCAGGTTATAGGGGTTTTCTCTAGAGTGTTACAAGATGGATTCATTAAATAGCATTCAAAACATTTTGTTAAACAAGAGTTTCTGAATTACAACTAATTTTAAAATTTACATAAAATATTTCAGAAGATTTACAAGGTCACATTTACATTTTGTAATTAACTCTGGAACTGAGGTTAGAAACCAGTTATCCCCATGAGGTTAACTTATTCCTGTGAAAAAAAAAACATTTAGGAAGATCAGATCAGAGAGGAACACAAGACAAAAAGCCCTAAACACTTCATTGTCTCATTGGTAGACCCCATCGCCTCAATTGCACTGCTTATTTGTTCCCATATTCAACACAGAAGCCCTCCATAAATAATGGGGGAAAATGGAACCTGAGTCACCCTAAGGCTTATTTTCAAATGATGCTTCAGTGAACTTTAGGAAATCTGCAAGATGCTTAAGGCAGTTACAGAGGGACAAGAAGTGCTGTACAAGGGGCCCCTGGCTTCTACTTCAAATAGACCTGGTCTCTTGTATTTATTTATTTAGAGATCTCTTACAAAATATTTACCTAAAACAAAATAAAGTAGATTCCATGGTTTTAAAAATGTGTTCAGACAACTACCATAAAGTGGCTTAAATTATAACTAGAGTAAAAAATTACAGGGATGCCTAGGTGGCTCAGTTGGTTAAGCCTCTGCCTTCAGCTGACGTCATGATCTTGGGATCCTGGAATCAAGTCCCATGTTGGGCTCCCTGCTCGGCTGGGGGAGTCTGATTCTCCCCCTCCCTTTGCCCCTCCCCCTTTTCATGCTTGCTTTCTGTCTCATGAATTAATAAATAAAATCTTAAAAAAAAGATTTTATTTATTTATTTGAGAGAGAGAGAGAGAGACAGGCAGAGAGAGAAGCAGGCTCCATGCCCAATGAGGGACTCCAGCCGGGGACTCCAGGATCCCGCCCTGGGCAGAAGGCAGGCGCCAAACCACTGAGCCACCCAGGGATCCCAAATAAAATCTTTAAAACAAAAATTACAAATATGTGTCATTTTAAGACAACTAAATATATGTAAGTTGGATGAATTGAAAACTTGTAAATTGATCATTTATGGTAATTTATTTAATACTATATCATGATCACATTGCCCATTTCACTATGTGTGTATATGTGTGGGGGGAGATAGCTCAGCACAGAAAAGTTCTGACTAGTCAAGAAGGAAGGTTTAAGAGAGTGACCCAATTTCAAGGTAACTTTGCATATAGTTTGATACTTACAAGTGATTCTGATTAAAGCAAGTGAGATGAGGCCTTATTTATTATTAGTAAAGTCACATTTTTATTTATTTTTTTAATTTTTTTTAAATTTTTATTTATTTATGATAGTCACACAGAGAGAGAGAGAGAGGCAGAGATACAGGCAGAGGGAGAAGCAGGCTCCATGCACCGGGAGCCTGACGTGGGATTCAATCCCGGGTCTCCAGGATCACGCCCTGGGCCAAAGGCAGGCGCCAAACCGCTGCGC
This sequence comes from Vulpes lagopus, assembly GCF_018345385.1. NCBI lineage: Eukaryota > Metazoa > Chordata > Mammalia > Carnivora > Canidae > Vulpes > Vulpes lagopus. Next base: position 21,266,085 of record NC_054847.1, on the reverse strand, counting down.
CACCCAGGGATCCCAAGTCACATTTTTATAGTTGGATTAAATAAAATTGAATGACAGGCCAACATGTCTAATACAGGATTTTTTTTTTTTACATTGCTGATAGTAACCTTCTTTCAATTCAGTCTGAATTAATTATACCTAAATATGAGCTAACTTGGTTAATAGAAAAAAATGTATAGCTAAATAATATAATTATACAAGCAAAATTAGAATTACCTGATATTAGCAGCCATAGTAAGTCAAGAGGTCCTAAATTGAGGCATGGGAAAAAGAACATTTGATCATAATAATATTTGTTTTATTCAGAAAATATCTGTTGAGTATGACACAGAAGAAAATTAAACCCAGCAGCAAAGTTAAGCTGTGTGGACTTCAAATGTCAAACTGCTTGAGATTTGAGATGATTATCCTTTGCTTCAAAATATTTTTCTTTAACACTGAGTTAAGCTGGTGTTATCTGCAAGGAACATTTCACAGGGAAAAATAACAGGTAAATTTATTCTTAAAGAATGATTTCAATTCCTTAAAAACAAAAATCATTACTTTTTAACCTAAATCTGGTCATGACTTCAGTTCTAACAGACAGTTCATAGGATAAACAAGCCCCAGAGAAGCATGTTACAATGATACCATGGAGATGCAGACAGTAAAATGCAGAATATGGGAAATGCTGTTGAGCCTGGACTTTTTGGTAAACAAACTGCTAGGAAAAGCAAAGAGGGAGGGACCCTATAGATTAAGAGATTTAAGAAACATAGCAATGAATTACAACATTTCTTATTTGAATCCTCATTTAAAAACCTAGACAAAATGTAGACAATGAGGAAATCTAAATATAGCCCAGCTTAGGATTCTTAAATGTTAGAGATACATACTAAAATATTTATGAAATATTATAAGATTTCATAAATTTGCTTCAAAATAATCCTGCAAAAAAGAATGGGTATCCCTGTACATGAAACAACACTGGCCACATGTTAAGAATTGTTGATACTGAGTGACGGGCACATGGGGTTTATTGTGGTATCCCTTTGCTTTTGTGTTGGACATTTTCCATAACAGAAGGTACCAATAAAATGAAATAGCAAGACAAATGATATTTGTCTATCTAAAAATAAAATGATTGAAAGTTGTATATAGTAGAAGGAGATTCTACATGTCTTATAAGTGGTGGAACTAATCTTATCTTAAATCTTAAACTAATCTCTGTCTTGATTTCCACTGGTCAGTTGTGCATCAGCTTCAAATCCTATGGCTTCCTTGGCTAAAGGTGCAAAGTATGCAGGACGTGGGAAATTGACATCAGATTTATATCTTCCCATCAATGAAGTAAGCAGTTAAAGGTATAATTCAGACAGACATGCGATATTTCCTGGAGTTCTCTGAACTGGCCTGCCAAGGGACCCTACTACCTACATTAGTGTCCTCAAACTCAATCCATGACTTGGCTGACTATTTTCTCTTGTCCCCTCATTGTTACCTCGCAGTCATTTGAATTCCCTGTGGACAGGTATCTAGCCCAACCAACATTTAAATGTGATTGGAAAGATAAGCCCAAATGGCACCATAAAAATATTCTTTAAAACTGTAGTATCAGGTGTAGTAGAAAACACCTTTTCCTTTTCTTCCAACAAAACATCTATATACTTAATTAAAAATCCTCACCTTTCCTCACCTCTCAGAAGAAGGCTGGCCATCCGACAGAGTCCTGGCCAAAGAAATTTAAGTGAAAGGTTTTGAAAGGGGACTCTGGGAATATTCTTTCAAAAATACCCAAGTCAGTTTGTTCTTTCCTTTCCCATTTTCCTGTATGGGTTGCAGTATGATACCTGGTGCTGCAACTGTCATACTGCAACAATGGGAACAATAGCCACATGGTAAAGATGACGGAGCATAAGAGCCTCATTCCTTTGACAGCTGGCCAGCCATGACCTACCTACGCCCTAGTCCTTATGACATGAGAAAAATGGATCCTTATTTTATTAAGCTATTGCAATGAGATTTCTGCTATATAGGGCTAAAAGCAACCGCTAACTAATGTATCAGCCTACCAAATGGCCAAAATGTAAAAAATAATATTCGTATTATTACATTCTCAGGGAAAAATATGAAAGTCAAAGAATTAAATCTATAATGTTTTGTAAATATAAATCAAATTATAGTAAAGCAAAAAAAAAAAAATGCTGTCCTAAAAATTTCTCATTTTGCTTGATCTCAATTACAAGGTCCACAGCCAGATTCCTGAGAATTACAGATGTCTTTTCTACCATTGCTATTCTGTGTGCCTGTCACTCATTTAACAATCTTTTATTGAGAACAAACTATAGCCTCACCTTTTATTTGGGCTAGAAGTGAGAATAGATGTGAAATATAAGCTTTGCATACAAGAAACTCATCCTTTCGTTGGAAAGAGAAATGTGTAAAGGTACTGATTTAAAATAAACAATGTGCTGTACCATCCCATTAACCACAATGTAACATAAAAGGCCTGAATAAGGCAGCAGCACCACTAGACCATATCATGCTTTTGTGCATATTAGAAAGTTGTGTGTCTTACATAGAACAACTTACTTCTATCTGGTATGTATTACACAAATGTACAAGTATCATATCCAAAATATTGATGCCATTAGCTCCCCTGGAGATATGCAGTGTACAACCTGCACAGAGATCCTGCCCAATGTGAAATAAGGAGAACACTGTGGACTGAAGGAGTCAGAGATGACACATCCCAGAACAGTTTTGAGGTGAGGCCTGAGTATATTAGTAAGACAAAACAGAGGAAGAGCCAAATTTTGTGTTTTATGGATTTTAAATCACATTTTCATTATTTTAAAGAATATATACTCACAGGAAACAGTAAACTATACCCTCCAATACTGATCTCCATATCCTGCTAAGTCTGAAAAAGTAAAGAACTGTTTAATTTTGCTGTTAGAAATCCATGGATGCCTACTTTCCCATGCCATAAATGAATTCACTCACAGAGCGGCAGTAAACCAAATTTCAGAGATTTTTATGGTCTTGAGAATCACACGTTTGTAGAGGAATGAACATATGCAGTGGAAGCAGAGTGGTGATTACGCATCCTGTGATACTCCACATGCAGTTGTGAATATCTGCGTGGCCACTGGTGAGTCTGCAGCTTTCCTGGCTGAGACACTCAAGCCAGGGTTTGGTTGGGTTTTGTTCTAAAGAATATAGCTCTTAATCTCCTCCTGAAGAAGACTATATAACAAAGCAGAAGCTCTTGCTTTAATGACTTTTTCCAGTAAAATGCTCACTTGATTGCTCTGGAAAATGCCCTTCTGAATATCCCTATGGCTCCTCTCAAATTAAAAAAAAAAAATGGGAGTGATCTCATCCTTGAGTGGAATCAGGTGAAAATTCATTTCTAGGTAGCCAAAGTCAAGAGTACTGAGTTTGATAGAGCATCTAGTCACCTGAGAAGTTTTCAAAGCAGAAGAATTCTCAGCCCATCTCCCTCCTTTCATTACTGTATGGAACCAAGAGTCTATAATTTTTTAATAAGTCCCTAACATGATTCAGTATTACTATGGCACTGGATTGATAGACCAGTCAATCTTTAAGAAAGTAAACCATCTAGTTATCCTGGTTCACATTTATTTTCCTGTGGGACAGTGTTTCTCAATCTTTCTTGGGCCATGTCACTCATTGAGAATAACCATATTTTTAAAGCACACTGGATAAATTGTTGTTGTTCACAGCCAAAGGCAAAATATCTGGGGGTCTTGACACTGCAGTTTCTGACCAGTCCCTCAAAGGTTGAGAAAATCAGGAACCTATAACCTGGCCCTAGGTTTGCCTATAACCCTTTCAAGGAACAGGAGGAAATCTCATGATGGGTATTTTTAACTTAGAAAAAAGAAAGAAAGGAGCCAGGACATTGGAGTCCAGTTAGTTTTCCTTTCCTCCTCAAGCCCAGAAATGGCTTGAATCTTCTTTAAGCAGTAAGAAAAAAAAATGTATACCTAATGTTGCTCTGCTTATATACTATGATGTTTAGAAAATATCTAAGTTCCATTCCCTGTGTGTGTTGAGTATATAAACCCAGCTCCCACTGAAAAGTGGCTATTGAAAACCAAAAACATTGATTTTAAGTCTAAAATTCTCTAGCTATGGGCTTTAAAACTTTAAAAACTCTATTTTGAAAAACAAAAACTAAGGAAGCTGCTTTGTTCTGGATGGAATCCACCTCTGATTTCCCTGAACAATACATTTCAGCTTCAAGGCAAATGTTTCAACATAGAACACAGTTAGGAAATTTATTACACATTGTATTATTTATTCATCTATTAAGTGAAGAAGTGATATTTCAATAGGATACAAAGACACAAACACAATAAACCTCGATATGAACCAGAAGGTTACATATTCCAGGGCAGAAGAATATGCAAGGGGTTCTCGGAAGTCCTTAAATGAAGCGATTTTTCTAAAAGGCAAAAAATATTTTGGGAGATATTAATCTGATATTTACTCATAAATATTCCTTATAACCACATTATTGTTCATTTCAGCAACTGGTTCTATTTGTACAAGACACAGTAGTGCTCTATTAATTTACCCATTGTCAGTGAACAAGAATTATGGTATATGAATTTTCCAGACAACTATGGCCTAACTCCTAAAAATGTGGTTCTAATATTCTCCTTTATTATTAAATTAAAATGTTTTTTTCTACCAAATATAAAAGTAAGACATGCTCACTGTGGGAGAAGCAAGGAGGAGGATCAAATCAATAATATAGTACAAAACAAGAAAAAAATACATAAAATCTCATTTACCTAAATATTAACAACACTTTACATATAGCCTCCATACATCTTTACACACATGGATATTCATGCACACAGTATTAAAATTTTTTAAGTATTATTTAGTATTGATGATGTTTGATAACTTGCCTTTTATATTAAACATATAGGGCAGCCCGGGTGGCTCAGCGGTTTAGCGCCGTCTTCAGTCCAGGGCGTGATCCTGGAGACCCCGGGTCGAATCCCACGTTGGGCTCCCTGCAGGAGCCTGCTCCTCCCTCTGCTTGTGTCTCTACCTCTCTCTCTCTCTCTCTCTCTCTCTCTCTCTATATATATATATATATATATATATATATATATATATATATATCATGAATAAATAAATAAAATCTTAAAAATAAATTTAAAAAATAACATAAAGAAATAAACAAACATATAGCAGATGGGGTGCCTGGGTAGCTCAGTCAGTTGAGCGTCTGACTCTTGGTTCCAGTTCAGGTCATAATCTCAGGATTGTGAGATCAAGGCCTCTTATTAGTCTCCACACTCAGCAGAGAGTCTACTTGAGAGTTTTGCTCTCCCTCTGCCCCTCCCCCCAGCTCCTATTCTCTCTCCCTCTCTCTCTCCCTCTCTCTCTCTCTCTCAAGTAAATAAAGTATTTGAAAAAAAAGAGACTTTGAAAGTTTGTCTTCACTTATTTAAACAAACTTTTTTTTTTAAGATTTTATTTATTTTTTCATGAGAGACACAGAGAGAGAGAGAGAGGCAGAGACACAGGCAGAGGGAAATGCAGGTTCCAGGCAGGGAGCCTGACATGGGACTCCAGCCGGGGTCTCCAGGATCAGGCCCTGGGCCAAAAGTAGCGCTAAACCACTGCACCACCGGGCTGCCCTATTTAAACAATCTTAATGATTATAGATTAGTTTTTAGTTTTTCATATTATAAATAATCTGGCTATGAGTAACTGTGCATATTTTGCATATGCCTCAGGTATTCCTATAGAATCCAGATTCCTAGAAGTAAGATCTCTGGAGCAAAATGTGTTTACATTTAATAATTTGATAAATACCACCTAAGTGACTCTTAGGTCACCAGATGAATGAGAGTGATCATATCCTAACACTGCCACCAACCCAACCTTTTCTATTTCGTGAATCTGTAGCATGTTTTAATTTGATTACTAATGAATTTAAATATCATTTTCTGCTTATCGAAGTAATTCTACTGTTAAAAAAATTCTTGTTGACCTGTATATCTTTATTTGTTGATTAGAAAAGGTGTCTACAGATTACTGATAATGACTTTTGGTCTGTGATGTGTGTGGCAAACACTGTTTTTCATATTTTAATTTATTTCTGACTTTTCAAATTATTATATGGTAACATCTATAAATATTCTCCTTGCTCTGATATTTGTGTCAGAAAGTTCTCTGACACCTCAAGGTTATAAAAGTTTTTTATGATATATGATAAAAATAACCAACACAAGCAACTTTTTAAAAATTTTAAATGATCTTGAATTCATTTATGAAGCAATGGGGAGAAGCAGAAAACATTCCTTTTTAAAATGTCTTGTCAGTTGTGCCAAATCCATTTGATGACAAACTGTATCTTTTGCCACCAATTTGAAAGGCTTCTTTTATCATACACTAACTTCTATAAATTCCTGCAATAGTGTTCCATATATATGTGTGTGTATATATATACACACACAAACGTACACATGCATATATGTGTGTTAAACCTGCATTTACATATACATAGGCTTCTTTTCCTGAATTAAAATTAGAATTTTGATTAAGATTATGTAAGGAGGGATCCCTGGGTGGCGCAGCGGTTTGGCGCCTGCCTTTGGCTCAGGGCGCGATCCTGGAGACCCGGGATCGAATCCCACGTCGGGCTCCCGGTGCATGGAGCCTGCTTCTCCCTCTGCCTATGTCTCTGCCTCTCTCTCTCACTGTGTGCCTATCATAAATAAATAAAAATTAAAAAAAAAAGATTATGTAAGGATATAGAGAGTTATTTGTAGAAAATTAATATTCACAATAATTATTTCCATCCAAAAATCTCAAATGTATGGTGCTAGGTAATTCTCACATATAGTTCTCACAAATGGCACATTAATTACATTAATAAACATATTATATTTTGTTTTCTACTGGTTATTTTGGATCTGTCAGAAAGTTCTTGATTTTGGGAGAGTTCACTTACAACTAATCACTGTACTAGAGGTCTCGTATTATTTATAGTAGGTTTCAGTAAAATTTTCTGCTTTTTTGGGGTCAAAGATCACACCACTCCAAAACAATGATAATTTTACCTCCAACTTTATACAAGTTTTGAGCTTTTTTTCTCTCTATTGTTGAAATTACTCAACTGTAAGACAATTTTATTAAGTTCGGATTTAAGTTCATCTTTTGGGGGTCAGGAATGACTATATTTTCAACTTGCCCCATTTTTTAAGGGTTACATTGATCAGAAAAAAATGAGTATACATGTGGGGTTTGATAATGTCTAACCTGGTCTCATTTTTTTAATTATCTTGTTTCCTATGTTCAGTCTACTGTACAACAGCTTTTAATTTTGGTTATTATATTTTTCATTTATAGAAGTTCTTCTTGGTTCTTTTTCAGTTTTGCCAACTCACCTTGAAAATATGTTAAAGCTTGTCAACTTTTCTTTAATTACGGTGAGCTGAGTTCAAAATCTGTGTATGAAAATTCCAACATTTGAATTATGCATCAAGCTTTTTCTAAAGCCTGTTATTTCTGGTGGTTCTTTTTTTTTTTTCTCAGTTTTCTCACGACATAAAATATTGTGTAAATTTAACATGTACAATATGATCATCTGATACATGTTTATATTGTAAAATGTTTACCACAATAAGGTTAGTTAGCACTTCTTTCACTCCGCATAATTACCATTTTGTTTTGCTGTTGTTATGGTGAGAACATTTAAGCTCTATTTTAACAACTTTCAAGCGTATGATATGATATTAGTAACTATAGTCACAATGGTGTAAATTAGATGCCAGGAACTTAATGATCTCATAACTGAATATCTGTACCCTTTGATGAACATCTCCCCATTTCTCCCACCCCTCAGACTCTGGCAACCATCATTCTACTCTGTTTCTAAGAGTTTGATATTTAAACTCCACATATAAGTGAGATCATACAGTATTTGTCTTTATCTGACTTATTTCACTTAGCATAATTTCCTCAAGTTTCATCTATGTTGTCACAAATAGCAATATTTCCTTCTTTTTTATGGCTGAATAGTATTTCATCGAGTGTGTGTGTGTGTGTGTGTGTGTGTGTGTGCGCGTGTGTGTGTATCACATTGTCGTTATTCATTTATCCATCATTTGTATTAGGTTGTTTTCTGTCTTCGCGACTGTAATTAATGTAGCAATGCATGTGGAAGTGCAGATATCTCTTCAAAATGGTGACTTAATTTCCTTTGGATATACCTAGAAAAGTGAGATTACTGGATTACATGGTAGCTCTATTTTTAATTTTTTGAGGAAACCCCACAATGTTTTTCATTTTGGGTATACATTCCCACCATCAGTATTCTGGGGTTCCCTTTTCTCCACATCCTCACTAGCATTTGTTATCTCATACTTTTGATAATAATTTTTCTAACAGGTGTGAGGAGATGTGTCACTGTGGTTTTAATTTGTATTTCCCTGATGATTTGTGTTGTCAGCCTTTTTATGTACTTGTTGCTATTTGTATTTCTTCTTTGGAGATAATACTTACACAACTCCTCTGACCATTTTTAAATCAAATTGAGTTTTTTGCTATTAAGTTGTATGATTTCCGTATGTATTTTGGATATGAACCTTTTATCAAATATTTGGTTGGCAAATATCTTCTCCCAGTCCATGAGTTACTCTGATTTTATTGATTGTTTTTTTTTTTTGGCTTTACTGAAGCTTTTTAGTTTGATGTAGTGCCACTTTTTGATTTTTTCTTTTATTGCTTATGCTTTTGGTGTCATATCCAAAAAAATCATTGTCAAGACAAATGTCAAGGGACTTACTGCCTCTGTTTTACAGTTTCAGGTCTGTGTTTAAGTCCTTAATCCATTTCAAGTTAATTTTGTTGAGTAGTGTAATATGGGGGTCCAATCTCATTCTTTTGAATGTAAATATCCAGTTTTCCCTATTCTTTTTTTTTTTTTTTTTTTTTTTTTTAAAGCCAGTCTTTACTAGGAAAGCTGGCTATTTTTTTTTTTATTTATGATAGTCAGAGAGAGAGAGAGAGAGAGAGAGAGAGGCAGAGACACAGGCAGAGGGAGAAGCAGGCTCCATGCACCGGGAGCCCGACGTGGGATTCGATCCCGGGTCTCCAGGATCGCGCCCTGGGCCAAAGGCAAGCGCCAAACCGCTGCGCCACCCAGGGATCCCCAGTTTTCCCTATTCTTAAGATTGCTTTAGTTATTCAGGGTGTTTTGCATTCTCATACAAATTCTAGGATTTATTTTTCTATTTCTTATCTGTATCCACTATAGGTTTTTATTCTGTGGTTATCCTGAGGCTTACTTGAAACATCATATATATATATAAGTGTCTATTTTAAGCTGATAACTTACCTTACATAACCTACATAACATACAATAACTCTACCCTTTTACTCCCCCACATACTGTATGCTTTTGATATCATAATTTATATATTTTATATTGTGTATCCATTAACAAATTATTTTAGCTATGGCTATTTTTCATATTTTTACCCTTTAACCTTTATACTAGAGTCGGTTGTGAGTACACCACCATATCACAGTATTAGAGCATTCAGAATCTGATATATACTTGCCTTTACCGAGATGTTGCATATTTCCATATGTGTTCAAGTTACTAGTTAGCATCCTTTCACTTCAGTTTGAAGAACTCCTTTTAGTATTGTTTGTAGGTCAATGCTAAGTGAAGTAAGTCTCTCACTTGCATGTCTGAAGGACAAATTTTCTGGATAAAGTATTCTTGGAGGTTTTTTTTTTTCATTTTTTCTCAACATTTGAGTTTATCATCCCATACACTCCTGGCCTGTAAACTTTCTGTAGATAAATCCACTGATATCCTTATAGGACACACTTTGTATGAGATAATTCCTTTTATCTTGCTGCTTTAGAAATTCTCTAATTTTTTATTTTTAATTTTTTTTTTAGTTTAAATCCAATTTAGGCCACATATACTGTATCATTAGTTTCAGGGTAGAATTTAGTGATTCATCAGTTGCATATAACACCCAGTGCTCATTACATCAAGTGCCCTCCTTAATGCCTATCACCCAGTTATCCCTTCCCCTACCCTCTTTTCCTCTAGCAACCCTCAGTTTTTTTTCCTATGGCTAAGAGTCTCTTATGGTTTACCTCCCTCTCTGTATTCATCTTTTTATTTTTCCTTCCCATCGCTTAAGTTCATCCATTTTGTCTCTTAAATTCCATGTTTGAGTGAAATCATGTGGTATTTGTCCGTCTCTGACTGACTTATTTGGTTTAGCATGACTCCTCTTCCATCCACATCATTGCAAATGGCAAGATTTCATTCTTCTTGATGGCTGAGCAATATTCTAGTGTGTGTGTGTGTGTGTGTGTGTGTGTGTGTGTACTTTATCCATTCATCTGGGCTATTTTCATATTTTGGCTATTGTGGACATTGCTGCTATAAACATTGGGGTGCATGTACCCATTCAAATTATATGTTTGTATCCTTTGGATAAATACCTACTAGTGCAATTGCTAGGTTATAGGGTAGTTCTATTTCTAAATTTTTGAGGAAACTTCATACTGTTTTACAGAGTCTTTTTTTTTTTAATTTTAGTCAGTTTTATAATAATGCATCTTAGAGAAGTTCATCTTGGATTGAAATTATGGGGTGACCTATTAGCTTCCTAAACTTGGATGTCCAAGTTTCTCCCCAAGTTCTTGGACATTGTTTCTTTAAATAAGATCTCTCAGGATTCCTGGGTGGCTCAGCAGTTTAGCACCTGCCTTCGGCCCAGAGCGTAATCCCTAAATCCCAGGATTGAGTCCCACATCAAGCTGAGTCCCACATCCGGCTCCCTGCATAGAGCTTGCTTCTCTGCCCTCTCTCTCTCTCTCTCTCTCTCTCTCTGTCTCTCACGAATAAATAAATAAAATCTTAAAATAAATAAATAATATCTCTCTTTTCTTTCTAGGGCTTCAGTGATATAGAGATTGTTTTTCTTAATTGTATCCACAAATCCCACAAACTTTCTTCCCTTTTCATTCTTTTTAGTTTTTGCTCCTATGGATGGATAATTTCAAATAATCTGTCTTCGAGCTGATTGATTCTTTCATCTGTTTGATCCAATCTGTTATTAGAACTCTATTAAGTTTACAACTCATTCACCTTATTCAGTTCCAAAATTTCTTAGGTCTCTTTTACGTTTCTGTTTGTTGATCTTCTCAACAAACAGACTTTGTATTGTTTTGTTTTGTTTTCCTTGTTTTATTAAATTTATCCATGTTCCCTTACAGCTCTCTGAGGATCTTTAAACAACTATAGTGAATTCTTTTTTGGGCAATGCCTGAATCTCCATTTCTCTGGGGTCAGTTAATGGAGTTTACTGTGTTCCTTTGGTGGTATGATGTTTCCCTGACTTGTGATGATCCCTATAGCTTGTGTGTCTACATATTTGAAGAAGCAGCTATGTTTTCCTGACTTTATGAACTCACTTCAGTAAAGAAAGGGCTTCACCTGTAAGTGGGGGCATGCTGGAACATGCTATGACCCAAAGTCTATTGGTGTGGAGCACTAGGTGCAAGAATGTGTGGTGGCTCTGCGTCTGGGGTGGGGGACATGGTATCTCATCAGCTCAGGCTGCTGGGGTCCAACAGCATCAATGAATGCATGGTCCTTGGTAGTACTTTGGGGTGATAGTGGAGCACAAAGTGCCTACAAGAGCTATTAGGGTCCTCAGCAGCATCTCCATATCCAGTTGTTAGGGACCAAGATAGACAGTGGTATTGGCTAGAGTAGGTGCTATACCCATACCAGCTGTGGGGACTAATTAAAGATGCTTGTATAGTGGCAGAGACTGGCCACAGACACACATAGTGGTGGGGGCCAGGGACAGCAGGAGGGACCTGGGCCAAATGCAAGTATGTTGACCACTGCAGAGGCTCTGGCTATAGGCATGCACTTCTGTGGCTGCAGGGTCTCCTCACAGGTGTATACTCAGCAGTGGAAGAGGTGAAGGAAATCAGGCCAGTATGTACAGATACACAAATGGAGGGACAAGCTGCCCATTAGTCCGATAGCACAGGCCAGTGACTGGAAACAAAGCCAAATCTGGGCCCACAGGCAGTTGTGAGACCTTGGCTGTCAGCAAGTACTTCCATGACTTCAGGATCTCATCACAGGCATCGGCAATAGAGGCCAATGAAGGCAGCCAGGTCAGCAGCATACAGGTGCACAGCTGGAGGGGCTAGACTCAACTGCACACACAGTGGTGTGGGCCCACCATGGTGTCTACACTGGCCACTTGCGCTCACTCAGCTGAAGAGGCCTGGCTGACTGCCTGTATAGATCCCAGAGCTCCAACTGAGGGAAGGGAGGTGAGGAGAGACTCAGGTGGCTGGCATCTGTGAATGCAAATGCCAGTGGGGTGGAAACCGATGAAATCTGCAGGAAGCTCATGGTAGATGTGCTGCCCATCAGTTTCTTCAATGGATGGAAGCTGCTAGGGTCCTTTCCAGAGCAGCTCACTGGGAACCGTAGTCACTCCTACTGTGTGGGTGATAGTGGCAGCCCCTTCTTCCCATTCCTAGCTGTCTCTATATGTTTCAGCTTTACTGTTTTCTGGGTGGGATAAAACTGACATGGGTACTAATGAGGAGGTGCCCTGAAAGGCTGGGGATGTTGGTCACTTACCCTGCTCTCCCCTTCCAGTCAAGAACTCCTGCTTAGAGAGTTTTCTCTTGGCACCAAGCAGTGTTAGCCTGGTTGATGGGATGATGCAAGCACCATAGAACTGCACTTCCTCCCTTTATGTGCAGTTATTCTTGTTTTTTTGTTCAACTGTCCTGATAAAGTTTCTCTTTTTTTTAAGATTTTATTATATATATATATATATATATATATATATATATATAGAGAGAGAGAGAGAGAGAGAGAGAGAGAGAGACAGAGAGACAGAGAGAGAGAGAGAAGGGGAGACACAGGTAGAGGGAGAAGCAGGCTCCGTGCAGGGAGGCTGATGTGGGACTCGATCCCAGGACACAATGATCACACCCCAAGCCAAAGGCAGATACTCAACCACTGAGCCATCCAGGCGTCCCCCTGCTGAAGTTTCTTAAGTGGGCTCCTGAGCAATTGCAGAGCTCATACATTATTGCTTTCTGTTGGGAGGGGATGGAGGCTGGGGTCTACTGCTTCACCATCTTGGTGACATCACTCTTGTTTCTACTGATTCTTTTTCATGTTGCCTTGTTTCCTCATGCTTCTAGTTATCTTTGATAGTTTGCTAATTATTGCTATTGTGGGAATTTCCTGGGACCAGGATTTACTTTGTCCTCTGCCAGCAAGATATTGTGCTTGCTTCCGCCATAGGCCTGAGACCACTATTACAAGTAGCTTTTTAAATCTAAGTTCAAGGGTAGAAATTCCTTGACCAATTCCAGCAATGTGTATCTTACGATCACAAAATCTTAGATGTGCTTTTCATTTGTTTTTATTTTTTAAAGTTTTTATTTATTTATTTGAGGAAGTGAGAGAGCATGAGCAAGGAACAAAGGGCAGAGGGAGAGGAAGAAGCAGACTCTCCACTGAGGAGGGAACCCAAAGTGAGGCTCGATCCTAGAACCCTGAGATCACAACCTGAGCCAAAGGTGTATGCTTAATTCACTGAGCCACCCAGGTGCCCCTTCATTTGTTTTTCTTCTGTTCTACTGAAATCAGGAAGGCTTTCTTTGAAGTTCAAGGTATGAAGTCAGGTAATGGCTACATGGTCCAGATTTAGCATTTATAAGTAAAGTATAACCAGTTAAATTTGAATTTCAGATTGCCAAAGAATCATTTTTTTAAGTATTCCTCAGATGTTATATGGAGCATAAACTAAAAAATTTTTCATTGTTTAGCCAAATTTAAAATTTAACTAGACGTCCTGTACTCTATCTGACATTCCTAATAATAGGTTTAGTCCTTGTACTTATGCTGATAGTACCCCTCAGTCCTCAGGCTTTGGTTTTTCTCCCTCCTGCCCCAAAAGGCTGTAAATAAGGTAAAAATACAACATGGACAAATGCCCCTAAGACAAGTGGCTTTGATGCTTGGATATTCTGCTTACGTAACTGATTCAGGTTGTCTTCTCGAAACTGCTCTGGCAGCAAACCACTATCTTTTTAGCTTATCAATGTCTGTAAAGAAATGGGTTTTGTTTTCATTGGTGGTAGTGCCTTTAACCACTCACTAATTTATTCATGTTGCTTAAGCAGGAGGCTTGACTTGAATAACCTAGTCCCACTTACCCAGGACATTGTGGGGCCCATTTCAGTCACTGAAGCCTGAACACTGTCTTCTTTTTTTTTTTTTTAAGGATTTTATTTATTTATTAGTGAGAGACATACACAGAGAGAGGGGGGTTGCAGAGACATAGGCAGAGGGAGAAGCAGGCTCCATGCAGGGAGCCTGACGTGAAACTCAATCCCATGACTCAGGATCACGACCTGGGCCAAAGGCAGATGCTCAACCGCTTAGCCACCCGGCATCTCTGAACACTGTCTTCTAAATAAGTTCCTTTCACCAACGATATGCAGTACAATTGCATATTACGTGTGTAAAAGAGGGAGCTGTTCTGCAATAGGCCTATCTTCATCTAGCAGATATTTTTTTCATCTGTGAAGTGTAAGTCAGCGGAACATGTAAAACTGTAGCTTTCATCCCAGCTGGAATTAATTACTCCTTCCTCAGGGCTCTCAGAGCAATTTGTAACTCTAATATGGCACAGACACCTTCCCTTGGGTTATAGATCTGTATATACACATTTGCAGTTCCCTTTCAGTAGAAAGCTTCTTAATGGTAGGGTTGTGTGGCCTCATCTTCAGAGCCACAGAGCCACAGAGCTCTTCGGAGCCCTCAGGATGGTGATGGCTGATATGCTTCCAGTACTCAAAAAATATGTGCTAAATTACATCGAATGAAAGGGAAACCAGTAGAGATTTTATCCCAAAGCAAAAGTAATACACTTTCCAACATCAAAAAAATAGAGATACAAACAGGCAAAACCAAGTTGAAGACAGCCCTTATGTGTGAGTATTATGTGAGATGGGCAGCAGAGCTGATATAGCCTATTAACACCTCATTTTGAGCCAATTTGCTAGTGGCCCAGGTGGGGACAGGACTCTGCAGGGATGACACAGAGAACAGATATATGTTAACGAAGTCAGAGAATGGGGGATATTTGGATCCTGGGAACCGCATGACCTGTTGGGGTGCACAGTGGGGGACCCAGAAAACCGACTGCCAACACAAGATATGCTAGGAAGCAGGATGGAACAACAGACATGAGTGTATAGAATTGGAAACAGGAACTTAAGAGAAAAACTGTATTTTCGATTGCACGTAGAATGTGTAAGCATCTTCCAGCCAACCGACTTTAATGCTGGCTGAGTGAGGGCAAGAGAGGAAGTGCTGATAAGGGCAGGGTCCCAGGAAGCTAGACCGAACCCTCCTTCAGCTTATCTCCCCATAATAAGGAATTTGGGTCCTGGGGAGCTATTTGGTAAGTCATCTGTAAATCTCTCTGCACTAACCGCAGTCTATCTTGCCGTTCTAGTCCCTGCCTTGATCAGGGGAGTTTGAATGTAAGCTCCTGCTTTAGGGCCTCAGAGACAAATAGAACAACAAGGTGAAAGAGAGGATTAGTGTCAGGAAAGGGCATCACAGGCAGTGCCCAGAGCAGAGCAGCCAATCATAATCTGATTTACCATCCTGCACAGGGCAAGAGGAGGCAGGGTACACACCACATTAGCCCAGATAGAAGGCAGCCAGTAGTGCTGGCTGAAAACTTTCCTTTTGGAAAAATGTATGAACCCACCATTTTATGGCTGCTGTGTATTTGGCTGGTGTTCTAGGTCCTGTCAAATGAGAACTGCTTTCCTCTGCCTTAGATGTGATGGTTAACTTTATGTGTCAACCTGGCTGGGCCACAGGGTGCCTATATGTTTGTTCAAACATTATTCTGGATGTTCCTGTGAGGGCATTTGGGGATGACATTAATGTTTAAATCAGGGGACTTTGAGGAAAGCCAGTTGCCTGCCATGATGTCTATGGGCCTCATCGAACCAGTTGAAGGCTTGAGTAGAAAAAGACCAATCTCCTTGGATCAAGAGAGAATTCTCCAACAGTTGGCCTTCAGATTTCATCTGCATCATTGGCTCTTCCTGGTTCTACAACAGACTGCCTTCACACTCAAACTGAAACATTGGCTTTCCTAGGCCTCCAGCATCCCAGCCCAACCTGCAGCTCGGGATTGGCAGGCTTCCATAATTGAATATCAGGAAAGAGCTAATTCTGTATATTAAATCTCTTTATATATGACATCTTATGTTCTGTTTCTCTGGAGAACCCTGACCAATACAGAAGAGGTACTTACAAAGGATGAGGAGATGGCTTATAGGCAAATAGAATAAACTGGCTCTACCCTGCACCCAAGAGACCAACCGCATGTAATATTTTTGAGTAATTTTTTAAAGATTTTTAAAAAATATTTTATTTATTTATTCATGAGAGACACATAGAGAGAGGCAGAGACATAGGCAGAAGGAGAAGCAGGCTCCATGTGGGGAGCCCAATATAGGACTTGAGCCCAGGACCCCAGGATCACAACCTGAGCCGAAGGCAGACACTCAACCACTAAACCACCCAGGTGTCCCTTTGTAAAGATTTATTTATTTATTTATTTATTTATTTATTTATTTATTCATTTAAGAGAGAGAGAGAGAGCACATGAGCATGTGTAGGCAGAGGGGCAGAGGGAGAGAATGTCAAGCAGACTCCCCATTGAGCATGAAGCTGTCTCATTACCCTGAGATCAGGACCTGAGCCAAAACCAAGAATTGGACACTTACCCACTGAGCCATCCTGGTGTCCATATTTTTGAATAACTTTTATGGTCTATTTCTCCATTTCCTTCTAGCTGTGACTCCTTAAGTCCTACCATGTTTTTTAAAAAGCCTATTGTTTAGCACAATGCTGGTGAGTTCATTGGACATGTAGTGTCCATTTCAAGGGAATCCAGTCTCTTATCAAGATTGACTCCAAGAGATTTTCACAATGATTTTTTGTGAATATCACCATCCAAAAACACTATCAAGTTTTACCACTAGAGAGCCAAGTAGTTTTTAAATATACTATCTTTTGACTACCCTCTCTATGTGATTTATGGTCTTTAAAAAAAAAAAAGCAAAACAAAACACTGTTTTCAGAAATTTTACCCAGCTGGGATGATTGGTCCCTCACCCTCTGTAAGAAATAGGTTGTAGTGGAAAGATGTGAAAATAATGGAGAAATGCTGGCTCATCCATTAATAAACCTTACACGGAGACCTTGCAATTCATGCCCAAACTTCAGAAGTCCCCAATTTTAAATGTTTTATATATTAGAGAGAGGAAAATAGTCTTTCTTCACTTATCTTACCTATATTCAAGTTTATGGAGGACTCTACCTGAATCCCAAATCTGTACAGAAATGAACCACCTCAACATGGGAGGAATAACAACTACCAAAAAAAAAAAAAAAAAAAAAAGTGATGACACAGATACCAGTCCATGCAAAGGCATTGTCTCAATGGCCATAGGAAGTGACAGAGCCAAAGGGCTACCCGGAAAGGATCATTTCATGTCTAGTTCTATGGAGATACATGTTTATGTATATAAATATTATAATTCCACTTATTTACTGCACAACTTTGGAAATAATGATCATCCTGGTTCCAGATGAATCGGGAACTGCAGGACAAATTTGTTTAGCACATATAATATGTATAGCAGTTAGGCCACAAGCTCTGGTGTGGGAACACTGGGTTCAAATGCTGGATCCAGGGCAGCCCATGTGGCTCAGCAGTTTAGCGCTGCCTTCAGCCCAGGGCGTGATCCTGGAGACCCGGGATTGAGTCCCATGTCAGGCTCTCTGCATGGAGCCTGCTTCTCCCTCTGCCTGTGTCTCTGCCTTTCTCTCTCTCTCTCTCTCTCTCTTTCTCTCTCTCTCTCTCTGTGTCTCTCATGAATAAATAAACAAAATCTTTAAAAAAAATCCTGGATCCACCACTTGCTGGGTGTCTATAGGTAAGTCATTTATCCAAAGTGTCTGTTTCCTGTTTCGAGAAGATGCAATGATAAAGTATATACTTCAGAGGATTCCTGTAAGGATTAAACAAATCAACTCATTGCAAGTACTTAAGACTTAGGAAATGTTCAATAAATAGTATTTATTATGAGATCATTATTATTCACAGGGAGTTCATATAAATCAACAGTCCTTGAGCAAAAGCTTTGGATAGACAATAAACCAAAGAGGTAGTAGCCCTGCATGCAGAAGCTGTGTCATGAAAACAAAGACTTGCCTAGTATTCTGTAAAAAAAAAAAAAAAAAAATCACCCTTGCATACTATTTTGTGCTTGCTGCTATACAGAACCCAGTCCATCTGTAGATGGCTTCAGGCCTTGTTCCAATGGGAAGAAACATTAAGGATCATTCAAACCCTGAGTACACCTGGCTTTAACTTCAAATAAGTCAGATGAATAAACTCTCGACCAATTAGGAGCCACTTTAGAATAAAAATATTCTGCAAACTCATTTATCAAAGCTGGTCCGAGTCATTGCTTCACAGCCTCTTTATTGAGATTTTTACAACTATAGAAAACTTTTCTTATTGAGACAATTCATAAATATACTAATACTTTAGTTAGTACTAAGTATCTCTTACTTTTCCCAAATTTAAACTGATGGTGCCTATTTGCAAATGTATCATTAGATACCCATGCGCTAATGCAAATAGCAAAAAAAAAAAAAAAGAAAAGAAAAGAAAAAGATGTAATGTGAGCTTGTTTTTTGCCATCTTTGAAAGAATTGAGTTATGATAGTTCTCAAAAGGCCTCCTTGTTGGGAGAACAAAGCTCTAGTGGGAGTTAACAGTATGCATTTGTTCTGTCTGCTTCGTTGTACTTCCAGAACACTCTTCTGTTCCCTATCTCCATTTTTCACTAAAAGAAAAAAAAATAACCTGATAATATGTCACTCTCATCTATATACATGTATCCTGCCTGCCAGCAAGTGAATAAATAAGTTTGAATTCTCCTACGTACAAGAGAAAGGATTTTGAGGAAAATTCCATTGCAGAGTTTCTCATGGTACACTGAAAGTGAACTAACTCTGCTATCTGTGGTGCCTATGAATTATTTGAAAACTATCACTACTGGGGTTAATGAAGACTCTGGACCTGCTGCATCAAGTTCAGCTATGAGAATCTCCTATGAACATCTCACCATAGGGAAAGGTCATTCATTATTTCCTCACCTTCATGAAGGAAGAAATTCGTCCTTCAGCCTGAACATGGCCTTGAGAGGGAGAAATCACACAGAGAGAATCTCTGCTTCCTGACTACGAAGGGGAAAGATGTCTTGGAGGCAGGTCTGTGCTAGAGGGTGTTAAGATGGCAATCTTCATAAAGAAGTCTCCCTGCAATTAAGAAAGGATGAACCAATGAAAGGTGCCCTGGAAGATGCCCAGTCCTTCTAAAGATCCCGTGTCAATTTCATTACAGTTTTTCTTGGTAATTCATGAGACTTTCTAAAAAGTTCATATTTGAAAGGAAGAAGTATAACTATCTTTATTGTCAGACAACATGATAGGGTATGAAGAGGCACCCTACAAAATCTACAAAAGCTACTAGAACTAATAAGTGAATTTAATAAGATTGCAAGAAAAAAGGTCAAAAACAAAGATTAATTGCCTTTGTATATATTGCAATATACGAAACCTTGAAAATTAGAATTAAATCATAATTCAACTTATAATGGTATTCAAAAATATGAAATACTTAAGGATAAATTTAACTAATACGTGAGAACTACTGAAACTACAAACCATTGTTAAAAAGTTTTAAAGACCTAAATAAATGGAGCGATGTACCATTTCTTTGATTGGATGAGTCTATATTGCTAAAATATCGATGCAGTTCCAACCCAAATCAGATCAGATGTTTTTGCACAAATTGACAAGCGAACTCCAAAATTTAATTGAAAATGCAAAGGACCTAGAATAGACAAAACAACTTTTTAAAAAGAAGTACAGGGTACCTGGATGGCTCAGTCAGTTGAGCATCTGACTTTGGCTCTAGTCATGAACTCAGGGTCCTAGGATCAAACCCTGCATCAGGCTCCCTGCTCAGTAGGGAGTCTACTTCTCCCTCTCTCTCTACTTCCTCCCCTCTGTTCATGTTCTATCTCTCTCTCAAATGAATAAATAAAATATTTCTTTAAGAAAGTACAGAGTTGAAGGACTTATACTCTTAATTTCAAGTCCTATTCTAGGGCTGGAGTAACCAAGAGACTGTTGTATTGTCATAAGAATGAACACACAGAACAGAATTGAGAATGCAGAAATGTTACACACATTAATATTTCATAAACTACCAGTAAAAAAAGGAATGTCTTTTCCATAAATGATGTAGGAAGTGGGAACAACTTGAAAAAATTAACCCCAGTCTCCACCTCAGTATACTCACAAAATTAATTCAAATAGATTATAGACTTACATGTAACAGTGCATACTATAAAATTTCTAGTTGGAAATATTGTAATCTTGAGGCAGGCAAGGATTTCTTAGGCACAAAATAAGCACAAAGCATATTAGAAAAATTACATATTGCATTTGATAAAAATTAGAAACATTTGCTCTTCAAAAGACACCATTAAACAAAGAAAAGGCAAATCATAGACTGTGAGAAAATGTTCATAGCAGATATCTATGACAAAGAACTTGCATCTATAATGTATTCCAACTCTATTAGCAGACAACTTAATTAAAAGCACAAAAAGATTCCAACTGACACTTCACAAAGTATGAAGTTTGAGTAGCCAGTACTGCTCATCCTCTTTACTCATCTAGAAAATGCAAAATTTAACTTAACTCTTGGTTTGTACCTATACGTATAGCTAAAATTAAAAAGATTGGCAATACCAGATGTTGGCAAAGATGTGAAGCAACCGGAACTTGTAAGCTTTGCTGATGGGAGTGTGAAATGGTCCAACTTCTATGAAAACCAGCCTGGCAGTTTCTTTAAAACTTGTACATACATCTCCCATATGATCCAGCCATTCTACTTCTATTTATCTACCCAAGAGAAATGAAACTATACATCCACAGTTTTGCACACAGATTTTTTTTTAAGATTTTTTTATTTATTCATGGGAGACACAGAAAAAGAGGCAGAGACATAGGAAGAGGGGGGAGAAGCAGGCTCCATGCAAGGAGCCTGATGTGGGACTTGATCACGAGAATCTGGGATCATGCCCTGAGCCAGAGGCAGATCCTCAACCACTGAGCCACCCAGGTGTCCCAACACACAAATGTGTATAGCAGCTTTATAATAATATCTCCAAATTGGATACGACCGAAGTGACTATTAGCAGTTGGATAAACAAATTATGGCATGTGTATATACAAAGGGGTACTCCCCAGCCATAAGAAAGGCCCAACTACAAATACCTGCAACATAAATAAATGTCACAATCATGATGTAGAGAGGAAGAAATGAGGCTCAGAAGAGAATATACTGTTATACTGTTACATTTACCTGAAATTCTACAGAAGACAAATCGAATCTGTAATGACAGAGGCAGGTCCATGTTTGCTTAGGAGCTGAGATGTTAAGGGAGTTGATTGAGAAGGAGCAAAGGAATGTTTTGTAAGTGATCAAAACATTCCATATTTTGACCGACTGATTACTACACCTTTATCAAAACTTATTAACCTGTACATTTAAAATGTGTGTGTTGGATTATATGTGAATTATACCTCAGTAGTAAACAATCATAAATTTCACTGAAACATAAATGTCAAAAGATAACCTCCAAAATATGTTTCTAACCTTCTCTAAAGCAGCCTATCCATAACACTTATAAATATGAGTGCATTGATATTTATTGGAATAATTCAGGTATGCATACAGAAAACTAAACATCATAAAGTGGCAGGGGGAATCAATCTATCACGAGAGTCATTTAAATTTTTGGATGCTTAGAATTGATCACCATAAGCATTATTTAAACATTTATCTAACTGCATGTCCTTTCTTTTCATTGGTTGTAGAATTAACCAAAAAAATAAAAGGGCAGAAATAGACCATAAATAAACTTTAAATTAAAAAAAATGTTTTTTTTTAAAACATTTAAGTTTTAAAAATGAGTGTTTTCAGAGACAGCCTGATTTCATACACACTGGAAATAATTCTATAGAATGACTAGGCAAGCTGTTGTACTAACATGAACTCAATCATGGTTTTTGTGCCCCTCAAAAGGGCAGGCAACACAAAGAGGAAAACTGAAATCTCTGATCACCCCGCCCACCCCTATCCATGACTTACACACCAACTGGGGACCTTTGCACTTTCTCATGTTTTCAACTCAGCATCTGCAAGAGATCAGAATGACCATCTACTGTGCAACTGAACCTTAGTTGAGATTTAAAAAAAAAAAAAAAAAAAAAAAAACAACAACCCTGAGCAAAATCGGCTACTATTTCTTCTAATTCCCAGCCCCTGGGGCTCAGATTCTGTTAAGATACAGATGCTGGGAAGAAGGTCAGTGGAAATGTTTGCTAGGACAGGATCTAACAAACAGTGTTGAGATTCCCACTGTCTGGGAGATAAAACTTTATGCTTGGTTAACTGGGAGAAATAGAAAATATGAAAAAAAAAACTTAAAAATACTAGTTCTCTCTTGCTTTTTTCAGAAGTATGTTTAATCTAGAAAATTACTGTTCAAATGCTCTTCCGACTAACTGGGAGAAATAGCAAATATGAAAAAAAAAACTTAAAAATACTAGTTCTCTCTTGCTTTTTTCAGAAGTACGTTTAATCTAGAAAATTAATGTTCAAATGCTCTTCCAACCAGCCTTTACTTCCTAGTGCTAACTTGCAAGCATGTGAAAAATGCGGATACTGGAGTGGCTAAAGGCCACAAAAAAGAAAAATTGGAAACCAAGAAAGATCTACAATAGTAGCTGCAAAGAAGAAAAAATATATAATAGTAATATGATTAGGCTTTCAAAAATGAGCTCAACTCTTATTCTGCTGCCAATTCAGGATTGCCCTGTCCCCTCTCCCCTTTGACCAGTATTGTGGACTTGCTCACATTAGGATCCCTCATGCATGTACACACACACACACACACACACACACACACACACACACCACACATACGGCAATGTTCTTGCACTTTTTCTCTCAGTAACCTGAAGAACAAAAACAACAGTCTGTAGAAGTACAGTCACAATTCTGTCCCTGCCGTCACATAGATTCCTGCAGCAGATTAACCCCCAAACTAAATCATCAATATATTAATTTCTTTACCACATATTTAAGGATCCATTGGATACCTAACTTGTTTCCAAACATTTTTTTAGCACATCAAGAATGCTTCTGGCCCTTGGTTTTATAAAGACAAAGGATGTTTGAAATTAATAGGTTTCAGGGGCAGCCTGGGTGGCTCAGCAGTTTAGCGCCACCTTCGGCCCGGGGCGTGATCCTGGAGACCCAGGATAGATTCCCATGTCAGGCTCTCTGCATGGAGCCTGCTTCTCCCTCTGCCTGTGTCTCTGCCTCTCTCTCTCTCTTTCTCTCTCTCTCTCTCTCTCATGAATAAATAAAAATAAATAAAATCTTGTAAAAAATTAACAGGTTTCATATAAGTGTCAGCATAAGTAGAAAGTCTACTCTGAGGATGAAGAAATGGGAGAAGAGAGAGGAAGAAAAAAGAAAGTGAATCAAAGGACATCAAAGTCCACTGTCCAAGTTCAGTCTTCTGGAACATTTATTTGGGAGAGGGCCTCATTCTGGAATGATTCTCTGGGGAGCATCATCAACTGGAGACTACAGTATGACTTTGTGTGGAAGGTCTCTGTCTCCTTCCACCTGCCTGCCTTCCTCCTCCACTTCTTTCCTCTTTACTTCCTCTCTTCCCCTCTCCCTCTCGCTTCCTCTCCTTCTTCCTTGCTTCATCTTTTGAAAATTCAAATCACGTGTGAATACATTTATATCTTTAAAATGTGTGTGCCTATTTTGCACTTATTTATATGTTTCTTTGTAATGTTTCTCTGCCATTTTGCTTGTCATGTGACTTTTCTCTCCACCTCTTATAAGTACTTGGAGGACAGGGTCCACAAATTCTTTTTGTCCGTCCCTTCCCTTTTCCACTTACTTCGGAGTCCAATTGAGAAATATAGGTAGGATCTTGCAAAAGCTTCTGCTCAGAGTGGTTCTTGGTAAATTCTTATTCTTTAAGTGAGGGGTATTAAATAAACCAAATAGACTTACCATGTGAAATCATGTAGATATATTAAAATGATTGCATTAAAAAAACAATACTTTTTCAAATGACACTGAGTTATCTAAACATAGATTTACATGTTTCAAATTTTTTAAAACTGACTCTACATGGAGAGTCTTTTTCTAATCCTGTATAATAATGAAATATTCACAGGATTGATTTAGGAGGATGCAGTATATTGCATTAACAGTTAAATGACATCCACTTGATATACACTTCACTCATTGATCATACTAAAATCCTGAGACTAAATTTGAATTACCTGTAATTTTGAGAACTTCAGAAATATTCATGTATTCCACACTTGCAGCTTTCAAGTCTTGAGAAGATCAAAGAGATTTGTTCAAGTGTAAAAACCTTCTTAAGAGCTTTCTAAGACTCTACACATCATATGCATTTTATATATAAGACAAGATTTAGGAAGAATTTAGGCCACAGTGGTATAAATGTCAGATTCATTTGCTTATAATATAAATAATGCAAATATTCTTTTATAGCAGCCTTGATCAAATTCTGCTTTTCGATGAAATATAGAAGCAGATGGCCCATTCATGGTGATTAAAGCTAAGCAAAGTATTTTAATATGACTAATTTAGGGAAAGAACTAAGGAGGGAAGGTGGAAAGTTGAGAGGGAGGAAAGAGAGAAGTTCTATTCAAATGATATTTATAATTAAATAGCTGTTGATGATCTAGCCCAAATAAATTTACTTTTTCAGGTGGGGAAACTGAGGCCCAGAATTTAGAAGTAGCTTGCCCCTTTCTTATATTTCTGTTTGCTTACTAGGATACCACCTGCCTTATTAAATATATACTACAATATCCTAAGAAACAGTCAACTTGTCATCTGCTAGATTTAAAGAAAGATAAGACTCCTTTCATCTTAACTGAAGTCCCAACTTAAAGTACTTTCATCCTTGTAAAAACACAAAACAAAACTGGGCATATTTAATAAATAAGAGAAAATAATGAGCCTAGAATCAATCTTTAGATCTCTAATGAACAGGAAAGTGGGAAGCTGGTATATTTACCCTAATATATTAAAGGAAATCATGGATGCAGGCTGAACGCTTCCTTAGGCAAGAGTTCAAGGAGTTCAGGGTAAAATAATGGAAAATAAATAGGCTTTGGAATGAAAATAATAATAATAATAATAACTGAATTTGAATTCCTCATCTAATCCTTAATGGCTATATGTTATGGAGCAGGGAATATAACTAACTTGACCTCTGTTTCTCTCACCCTTAAAATAAGTATAATAATGCCCATGTTGTGCAATTATAGTGCAGATTGCAGGAGACAACACATTTAAAAAGACAGTACACAGTCTAGTGTGTAAAAATCCTCACTCAACTTTACTAATTATTGCTACTTTTATTGCATCTCATCATCTTTTTGCTAGCATTGTTAATCACAATATTATTGGTTCACCTTCAGAATATCACCTAATCTGTGGCCTGATCCTCATCTCCGGAAGAGATTCCATTTTTTATCTATTTTTTTATCTAAAGATTTTATTTACTTATATATATGACAGAGAGAGAGAAAGAGCACAAGTGGGGGAGTGGCAGGCAGAGTGAGAGGGAGAAGCGGGCTCTTGGCTCAGCATGTACCCCGATGTGAGACTCAGTGTGGGGCTCAATCCCAGGACTCTGGGATCATGACTTGAGCCAAAGAGAGATGCTTAACAGACTGAGCCACCCAGGTGCCCCATTTGCAGGAGGTTCTAAAGCTTAATTGTCTCACACTATTCGAACTCACAAGTGATTGATATGAATATTGAAATGCTAATATTTTCATTCAAAATGGAAATCGGTTATGTATAGAGGGTGCTACTATATTTAAGAGACCAAATAATATATCAAGGCGTATTTGATAGACATTGCAAAAGGAGTTGAAAAATAGTAATAATAGCGAGTATCAATTAGTGGTTACAATTTGTGGAACAGCTTTCTCATATTCTTTCATTTGATCCATGTGAACTAGGCACTTCCTTTATCTCCATGTCACAGATGAGTAAATTGAGGTGCAGAGATTCAGTACCTTGCTCAAGTGTATAGATCAAGCAAGCAATGGAGCTAACCTTGAAGGTAAGTCTTTCCTGTACCATTAACCTTTATACAAGTCTACCTTCCTAGATCCTAGTATCTATTTCTAGTAAGATAAGATACTCTGATAAAATATCCTGCACATGTGTTAGTTTGTATATATACCATAATAGCAGAGAGACTTAAAATCATGATTCTTCGAAGTTACTTTATTTTTCCATTATATAAAAAAGTCCAAGTGAGTGGTTCATGGCTGATGGGGCCACCCCGTAATCATCAAGAATGCAGGTCCTTCATCTTCTGTTACTTCATGTAGCCCTTTCATGTACAAGCACATACACCTTTCTCCACATATTCCTTTTGTATATTGGTACAGGGGCTGCTCCAGCTCCTACCACCACACTTGCTTTTCTACTGACGAGAAGAGGGAAAATGCACAAGAGTTAGGTGAGCACTTTACTTTTAAATGGTTGGCCCAGCCTTTTCCCACACTTTTGTTTCTGTTCCATTGGCCAGCATTTGGCCACATAGCACAGCTGGCTGCAAGAGATGTTAAAATACACATATATTTGGTTACAGATGGCATGTGCTCAGCTAACATTATATTAATATAATGTTATGATGTTATAAATGATGCCATTTGCAAGAACATGGATGGAACTAGAGGGTATTATGCTAAGTGAAATCAGTCAGTTAGAGAAAGACAAGTACCATATGATTTCACTCATATGTGGAATTTAGGAAATGAAACAGACAACGGGAGAGAAGAGAGAGAGAGAAAGAGAGAGAGAGAGAGGCAAACCAAGAAATAAACTCTTAACTAGAGAGAACAAACTGATGGTTCCCGAGAGGAAGAGGGTGGGAGATGAGTGACATAGGTGATGGGGATTAAGGAGGGCACCTGTGATGAGCCCTGGCTGTTGTATGGAAATGATCAATCACTATATTGTACATCTGGAACTAATGCTACACTGTAGGTTAACTAGCTGGAACTTCAAACTTTAAATTTAAATTAAAAAATTAACCATCACAGGATTGTAGGTACTCAGGATAAAAAGTTAAAAGAGGAGGTCTTGATGAAGGACCTGCCAATTTTTGCTAAGCTGTTGGAAGAGAAGGCAGCAATGTGAGACCAAACCCCAGTAATCTAAACTGCATTGGAGAAGCAACCATCTAGTGAACTAAGACATACTAGACATTATATCATTAACCGGGCAAATGGGATTATCTTCCTAAAAAAAAAAAAAAACAACAACAACAAAACAAAGCTAAGGTGAGTGAACACACAAAAGCACTATGAAACACTATTCTACACCGCCTGCATCATTTTTGTTTTTCCTATTCTCTTAGGCAATGCCTTCAGTGCAAATTCATAAAATCACAACCTAACCTCCTCTTGACTTTGATCTTTAAAGTGATCAAGCTATCTGGTGTCCTTTAAGCTCTGAAAACTCGGAGAATAGCACCACCATCAACAGGATCAACTGCATTACCTGTAGAAAATTGCAAGGTCAAAATGTGATGATTGTTTCCGTAGCAGAGTTTATTTAGGAAGTAATCCCATTTCATTTTTCCTGCCAGAGTCAGAAAACAATGCAAACAGCTAATTTCAATAAGCACCTAAAAATCAAATGGAAAACCACACAAATATCAGAACGGGTTTGCAACAAAGTCTCAGGGTTTCTGGGGCTCACTGGGCACAAGATTTCCAATATCCACATCACGCTATTAGAGGTAATCATTGCTCTGCAATAATCAATGCACTTCAGGCTCTCCAGTGGTGGTGCCTCAGAAGCTGAAGGAGAAGTGACACCTACTCAGCCTCATCAGCAACCCTAAAACAGAGACCTGGGCACATTCCCCACGGAGGGCCCTGCTCCCCTGTCGAATACACACAAGCCTTTCAGAAGAAGGATACAGCTTTTCACAGCTTATCGCCCCGACTCTGATAAGGAGAGCTAATTGCACTTGTTTTACCACCTGAAATCCTGTCTTCTTGGTACACTGTGTATGTCCAGAAGGTCTCTGGTGCTGCATCAAGTGACACCTCTTCCTCAAATGGTAAAGATTCTTCATGACAAATGATGGACCCAGGGGAGGACGGCATCCCACCCAAGTGGAAATTCAAGTAGTTCCTGCTGGAAACTGACAGCAACCCCACACTGAGCCTGAGATACTATTCTACTGAGTGTGGGAGAGAGCATCTGCTCAACAACCTTGAAAACCAAATTACTTGGGGAATGGGGCACTTTGGCTTATTGGACTTGGTTATCTGAAAGCCCCTGATATTTCAACTCTTATCACTGGAGTTCTTAGAACTTGGAAAAGTCAACTTCCCATCCTAGCATTTTAGGAGTACACTGAACGTGACTGAACTGGCGGATGGGGACTTGGCACTGACACTTGAATTGTCAGGAGCTATGGATGAAAAACTCATGAACGATTGCAGCTGAGTAATACTGACCCCAGGATCTATACCAAAAGGCCGTTAATTCATTAAGCAAATAATTATTCAATTTCTATTCTCTGCCAGGCATGGAGAACAAATATGCCTGAGAGGAAGGGGAGGAATTGACAAAATATTTCACAAATAAATATTTAATAACAGCCAGCTGTGTTGAACACTATAAAAGCAGTGAGCATCTGACAAATTACAAGAGGCCCTTTCTATGCTGGCAGTTATGGAAAGCTGACTTGAGGAGCCCGTGTTTAACCCAAACCGAAGCAGAAGAAATAGCACTTACAATTAATTTTAAAGTAAATTTATGTGACTTTACACTATTATTATAAGTCACAAAAACTACAACATATAGAATAGCAATATCTTTTCCCATAGTCAAATATTGCGTCCAAATACTTATTTATTTATTTATTTATTTATTATAGACACACAGAGAGAGAGAGAGGCAGAGACACAGTCAGAGGGAGAAGCAGGCTCCATGCAGGGAGCCCGACGCGGGACTCGATTCCGGGACCCCAGGATCATGCTCTGGGCCAAAGGAAGGTGCCAAACCTCTGAGCCACCGAGGGATCCCCTATTGTAATTGTTTTAATTTGCATTTTTTAATGTTTGTAAGGCTGAGCATCTATTCAAATATTTATTGGCCAATTGGATTTCCCGTTCTGGACATACCTATTGATATTCTTCATCCATTATTTTGTACTTTCTTTTTTCTTCTTGATTCCGGGACCCTTCCTGTTCTACAGATGAGCCCTTTGTCTATACACTGCAAATCTCTCTGATTCTGGTGTTATCATTGTGTTTATGGTCTTTTATCTTGTGGGGAGATTTTAATATTAACGTGATCAAAACGAACAATCTTCTCCTTTAAGTTGTGCAAGTATTAGGTTCTGTTTAAAATATCACTGCTTACTCTCAAGTTGTAAAGGCGTTCTGCATATTTTTAAATAAAATGTGAGGAGTTTGCTATTCACAATTGCTCCATTGTTACTTTGCTGTTTGGTATGAATAAAGCAGATTGTTTTACTTATTTTTTATTTTGGACAGTAAACCAATCATCACGGCATCATTTATTGAAAACATTCTTCCTCATTGATCTGAAATGTCTTCTCTGTCATTTATCCAGTTTCTGTAGGTGTTCCTGGGCTCTATAATCTGCCCCCCTCCCTTTATTTCCATCTCCTTACCTTATGACCAATGAATATTATCTTAATATTATAATTTTGTAACCAGTCATGCTATCTAGAAGGATTGTTCCCCAACTTTTTAAAAAGAAATTTAAAGAGAAGTTTGGTTATTTTGGGCACTTTATTTTTTTTTAAGATTTTACTTATTGATTCATGAGAGACACACAGAGAGAGGCAGAGACACAGGCATAGGGAGGGGCAGGCTCCCCAAAGAGAGCCTGCTGGGACTCGATCCCAGGACCCCGGGATCACTCCCTGAGCAGAAGGCAGATGCTTAACCACTGAGCCACCCAGGCGTCTCTTGGCACTAAATTCTTTCACCTGAGTTTTAGAATCTCCTTATTAAGATCTTGATTGCAATCATATCTCATTGGGGGACAAAATAGCTATCCTTACAATATTGAGACTTCCGGTTCATGGCTCTGGTACATACCTCTATTTTCTCATTGTGAAACTTTTTTTGCGACTTGATTCTACTTTAAAAAGAAATACTAAAAAATTAAAATTATGGTAATTTTAGTTTTCAATTATCTGCAGTTTAAGCCTCAAGACACAAAGCTTGAAGTACACGGTGGCCTGGACTCAGAAGAGTTAAGTCCCTTGTTCTGAAGTGTCTGCAGGTCCAGCAGATGACAGCTCTGGGAAAATCAAGGCTCATAGCAAGTACAATGTTTTCTGAGCCATTCTTAGGGATTACAAACACCATTTTATCTCTGGAATTTCCTTTTTACTGTGATCTTTGCTGAGTCTTGGGAGAATTTTTCCCTATTGCCTTTCTTATTTCTAAATTGGTTTTAGCCGAGAAGAAAATTGCACATCTGCAGGAGATACTGCTCAGCAGCAGCAGTCTGATTCAGTACTACAGCAGGTATTTGATTTCAGGCCAAAACTTTTAACAGCGAATATAGCAAATGTTGAAAAGAAAATGAAGGTATAGTATAACTTCATTACTTTTATTTACAGTCATTTTTGTTCTGAAATCATCTTTTCAGGCTTTCTCTCCCTGCATACAAATATCTGTTATGTTTCTTTTCCTTTCTGTTTTTCTAGCTCTCTGTTAATTCCGGTCTACATTTTTTTCTGAGATGCAGGGAAAGCACATTCTCTGAAGTTCCAGTAGATGGTAGCATAGAGCTGCTGTTCCAGCCGGGATGTGCCTTCAGTTCTGCAGGGCAGGATCAAGACTGCCTGAGTTGTGCGTCCCGGATACAGAACATGAGCTCGGTGTGCAAGCCAAGGCCAACCCAAGTGACAAATATAACATCCCCAAATTTCCTGTGCACCATGCAATGGGCCTTCAGAGTGAAAACTATAATATTGCAAGTTGCAAATAAAAGGAAAACAAATATACTTCTTACACACTGGCTAGTTCGCTGGAATTATTTGGAAGACAGTCAAAAGCACATTTATGAATTTGAATATTCTTTATGGATCAGTTAGGGAAAAGAAACCGTAAGCCTAAGTACTTCCTGCTGATTACTTTGTTACCAGGACTGATTAAAGATAGTTAGCTGCTGGTAGGACACAGGGCCCCCAGCCATCAGAACTTGCCTGGCCAGCCAGCATAGGATACAGAGACTCATCCCCTTACCACATGTGAGGTCTGAATCTCATCCTTCTTCCTAAAAATAACGAAAGCCCGGGAGGCTCATTGCAGGGAGACTTAGGGATAATTTAAAGCTCTTCGCTGATGGCCATCTTTTCTGACCCTCAATTTTTCACTTGCCAAATTACAATCCTAGGTCCTTCTCTGCTTCCTTTATGGAGCTGTGATGGGGACTAGAGGTATCAGGAGATAGACTGAGGCAGCAGTATCCAGTTAACAACCATGGGCTCTGCAGCCACCAATAAGGGCTTGAACCCAGATCCACACCATCAACTGTGGACAGATTATTCAAACTCTCTAAGCCTCAGTGACCCCCATTGTAATATAGGTCTAGGTTCTAAGACTAGAACATATTTATTCTGTTTTCTTTGTTTAACATATATTAGCTACTAGTATCAAAAAGCATAAATTTTGCCCTGGCCTTGCCATTAACATCTCTGTGGACCTGGGTATATTTTCAATTTGTAAATTGAAAAGCACCATATTAATGAAAAGTATCCCTTACTAAGTGGAAATCTGAAGGAAGTAGATGAACTCAGCTGACAGGTGTTTCCATGGAAGTGGCCAGGTTTGGGGACTGAGTTAATTAAAGGCTTTTTCCAATGGTGTATAAATACTGCTCCAGGTAATCAGAATACAATTATGTATTAGATGGCTGTTAAATAGGCAATGGAGGCCAAAGGCAACACCAAAAGCAACTGGGCATGGAACCAAGGCCAACACTGGGCCATTTGGGCTTGAGGAGCTGCAGGTGCTTCCTGAGTGGAAGAAATCTCAGATGCAACCACCGTTTGGCACCTGCATAAAGAAGACTCTACTGGAGCCTTTGCCGTGATTCCATGAGTGTCAGCCCTGGGTAATCCATGGTTTATCCTGGATACTTTAAGAATATGGATTTTAGCATTTACCCTCCCCCTAAAAATCACCTCCATAAATCTGCCAGAGGTTTCCAAAATTCAGTTGTTCTAAGGAAGAAATGAGCTTCTCATCAGTCAGACATGACAAATCTGGAATGTTTCTTTAATATTACTTAATACATTTCAAGATCATTTCCCCTGCCCAAGATGGCCAGTGTATCTCAGCTATTATCTGCATTCCAGAAAGCATGAATGAAGCAGAATAGAATGGCTTGCCTCCCAGCTTTTGTATAGGTCCCCAGATGTCTCATACATTTCTGTGTATGCATCTTTGGACAGAACTTAGTCAAATGACCACTTACTGCAAAAGGGGGTTTTCACTAATGCAGGGTTCTATTACTCAGAAGCTAAGAGTGAGGCGTGCTGGGGTGACTCAGTTGATTGAGCATCTGATGATTCTTGGTTTCTGCTCAGGTCATGATCTCATGGGTCATGGGATCAAGGTGTGAGTGCGGCCCCATGCTCTGTGAGGTACCTACTTGAAATTCTCTCCCTGTGCCCCTCCCCCATGCTGTCTCTCTCATAAATAAATAAACCTTAAAAAAAAGGGAAGGGGGAATAAATGTCAGGATAAGAAACTAATCACCTGTCACTTATACTGAGTTACAAATTGCATGTCAACAAATAAAATTAACATATAATCTAGAGGCCATGAAAAAAGTACAGCTAAGGGACTTATGGGGATAATTCCTTCCAATTGGAAACCTTCATCTAAAGGAAAAGAATGGGGGTGAACGGGTGATGGGCACTGACGGGGGCACTTGGTGTTATTCTGTATGTTGGCAAATTGAAGACCAATAAAAAATAAATTTATTATTAAAAAAATAAAATAAAGGAAAAGGAGATAACACTGGTGAACAGCACTATCTATTGGGTACTGTGTTGGGCAAATTACACACTTTACCTCATGCTTTCCCACAAGATGTGGTAAGAAATGCTTTCAAAATTACACAGTAGTTATGTGATAGAACCCTGATTATTAAAGAAAGGATGAGAATATTCTAGCCAGGGGCACCTGGGTGATTCAGTGGTTGAGCGTCTGCCTTCGACTCAGGGCATGATCTTGGGGTCCTGGGATCAAATCTCGTATCAGGCTCCCAGTGAGAAGCCTGCTTCTCCCTCTGCCTGTGTCTCTGTCTCTGTCTCTGTGTGTGTGTGTGTGTGTGTGTGTGTGTCTTTCAAGAATAAATAAATAAAATCTTCTTTTTAAAATGAGAGAGAGAGAGAGGGGCAGAGACATAGGCAGAGGGAGAAGCAGGCTTCATGCAGGGAGCCCGATGTGGGACTGGATCCCGGGACCCCAGGATCATGCCCTGGGCCAAAGGCAGACGCTCAACCACTGAGCCACCCAGCCGCCCCCCTGCCCTCTCTCTGTGTGTCTCTCATGAATAAATAAATAAAATCTTTAAAATATATATATATTCCAGCCAAAAGAAGCATGGTTAGATGAGTAAGGACAGGAAATTGCAGGACTTCTCCACCAATGACCACTAGTTCCGTCCCTCTGGAACACAGAGATCCTAAGAGGGAAAAAGGCTGCAGGGTTAGCCTGAGGCTGGATCCTGCAGAGAATGGATTCCAGCTTCCAGAATTAGAAGTTTAGTTTGTCTTCTGACAGGACTGTGGAAAATGCCACAGATTTAGGCCTGGGAGAATAAGAGGAGGGGGTGTGGAGTAATCATTTATAAAAATAGAGTCTAGGGGAGGGAGAACAATTCAAGTTAGAAGACATCGAGGGCCAGGAGCTGTATTGTCACATTTGAGAAGTGGTTGTGGCGGGGGAATTAGCTAAAATGCTCCATACATGCAGTAAACACGTGTCTCAATATGTATAAAAGTAAATAGATGCGTTATCTTTTTACAAAGAGTGGTTAGAATTCCTCATTCTTTCTTGTATAAACTACCTCATAAAATGCATCATCTATAATTTACAGTCTTTTCGTAGATCTCAGTAACATTGTGAAGCAAAGTGAGTACAGAATCTTTGTAGATTTTTACAGTTCCCCAAGAAACTTTTAGATATAACTTGACACCATGTTTTAACAACTGGGCTCTATTGGTTCCAAAGCATTAAACTGATTTTTTCGTAGAAACAAGTTTCTTTTTTTTTTTTTTTTGTATACGTTTTTATTGGAGTTTGATTTTCCAACATATAGTATAACACCCAGTGCTCATCCCGTCAATTGTGTCATCCAGTCCCCCCATCTCCCCGCCTGCCTCCCCTTTCACTACCCCTTGTTCGTCTTTCACACTTATCTTTTATCAATTACTTAGGTATATAATTATAATAACAAGTTATATAATTACAATAACTCCAGCGGGCATAAACAGGCTTGAGAACCAACACAAGTGACCCCTGGTAAGTATATGATTCAGTTGATAGGTGCATAAACTACTGGCCACCTAATTAGCCATGAGATATATAAGTTGTGCACTTAGGGGCCTCAGTCAATATAATATGTTTTAAAGATAAAGAGAAACTTGTCAGTTAAACAGAAGTCAGGTAAGAGCATCTACTGTATTAGATATAGGTATCACTATTTGTTTTTTTTTTTTCCTTGTACCTGTTTTCCCATCATTTTGCTTAATTTTTTTCAAACACGTTCCTCAGGTAGTTTCAAGCACCTATACAATAGTTATTTCTATTCCCCAAAATTTAATTCATGGGTTGCTTTTGCACTAACCCCAAGGTGATATGTTCCATCTTGATCCTCTCTAATGTATTGACACATCATTCACTTGTTCTCAATTCATAGAAAGGTTGATCTAGAAGGATTTTAAAGGTCATTAAGTTAAACACCTACATCTTCTAAATTAATGTTGCCCGATGGAAATACAACACAATTTACAAAAAAAGTTTTCTAGTAGTCATATTTGAAAGATTAAAAAGAACATAAAATAAATTTGTAATGTATTACTTAATCCAATATATCAAATACGATTTCAACATGTAAGCAATATAAAAACAATTATCAATAAAAAAAATTATTTGTACTAAGTCTTTGAAACCAGGCATGCATTTTACATTTATAACACATCTCACTTCAGCCCAGCCACATTTCAAGTGTTCATTGGCTGGATATGACTAGTGTCTACTATATTGGACAGTGGAGCTCTAGGTGACTAGAGGTAATTAATCTCTCGTTCAGGAAGTTTAAATGACTTGCTAGAGGTTGTCTAACCACGATAAGTATTAGCCCAGTGAGACCCCTCCTTCCTGCCCCCAACATCATGGGTAAGGGATGGTGCTTATGTAGATTGCCAAATCTAGCAGAAGTTTTACACATCTAATGACCTACCAAATATTGCATTTTTCTGATTATAAAATATCATCTTGATCTCAGGGTCATGAGTTTGAACCCCATGTTGGATATAGAGATTATTTAAATAAGTAAAACTTAAAAATAATAAAAATAAAATAAAATGTAATATAATATAATCTCACTGTAGAGAATGTGAAAAAATGTAGAAATATATGTAGTCTTTCCTACAGTTTAAAAATCACTGCTGAGAACGACCACAAATATTAAAATATATATATATATATGTGAACAGTATCATACTCGTTTTAAAAATAACTAAATCTAAATACTGTTTTTTAGGTTTATTCCCTTCCTTTCCTAGTCTTGACATGTGCTTCTGTGTTCTCAAGTTTTTTCTTCTTTTATTTTAAATTATTCTGTTTCTGCATTTAAAATGTTGTGTAATTTTTTAAGCCTACTATCAAAAGAGCAGCTGTCCAAAATATCCATTTATTAGCATAGGGGCAAAAAAGCATAGCCAAGATCTGGCTCACTGTATATTTAACTACTTCTAATGATCCAAATGAAGGCTTGCCAGAGTCTTCCAGCTGTTAAGAAAGGTAGACGCCAGGTTTATGAATTCATGTATCCCAAATCAACTTATTCTTAAATTAAAATAATTTCTTTCAATAAAATAAAATATCCTTCTCGAGGACACAGTCTGAAATACGTCACAGGGGCTGAAGTATCTTGTAATTTAAACATAGCATGTTCCTATATTTAGTTTTACACAACAACCCAACCAAATGCTAGATATAATAGAAAATCAGAATAATCTGCATAAGAATCATTCTGCACTCACAGGAAGAGCCACTCCAGGTGCTACATACACCAATAAAGTTACTATTTAAAAATAAACATGAAAAAGAAATGATATAGAATGAAAGATTTTGGAAGCTTGCGCTGTGTAAGAGAAAGCTCAGAACACCGAATCACAGCAGAGAAATATAAAGGAAATTGAAAAAGTGAATTATAGGAGGTAAAGGGATAATTGAGTTATTTCCAGCTAATATCACAGAAATTGGGTTGCACCTAATTGTGACCAATCCAGACAATACCAAATGCTTATGCTCATGGGCCCCTTGTTGCTGCTGGGGAGTAACGCATAGTCCATGGAAGAACTATGGGCCATATTTGTAGGAGGGGAAAGAGTTGTGCTTCCAAATGCACCCAACAATCAACAAGCAAACCACTCCCTGAGCGATGTGTGTTGAAGCACACGGAGCCAAATTCTCTCACAGCCAACTACTCACCACAATTCATCATATTTGGCTTCACGTTTCTCAGTCTGTTCTGGAACATTTGACCTGGCTTTGCTTGTGCATTTAAAGGCGATCTGTTCTGACTGGGGCTCCCCAGCTGGGCTGGAAGATTTCGTGGCCCCAGGCCATGCAAAACAAGCAACATCTCTACATCTCTGCTTGCAGACTTTCAGCAATTGTTTTATAGTGAAAGGAGGGCCAGGAACCCCTAGGGGGAGATTTCTTCTATATTTTTAGTGGCTTCTAGAGTTTGCAAAGGAGGTTGTTGATTAAAATAGTTTCAAAGGGTAATTTCTGATATTCTTTGAATTTAGCTAGAAAAACGAGCCTGGCACTCAAGGCTCTCGAAATTTACCCAAAATATCCACCAGTCCTACCTCTTCATAAATATTTTAACATAACCCCCTTCTGGCCAAATTGTTTTATTTAATAGCACCTCCACAACAGCGCGTTTAACTTTTGCACCTTCATTCATGCATGAAACGCCCTTGCAGGCTCATGCTGCTGCCCAGGGCCTCCCAATCCTGATG
Source organism: Vulpes lagopus (assembly GCF_018345385.1). Taxonomy (NCBI): domain Eukaryota; kingdom Metazoa; phylum Chordata; class Mammalia; order Carnivora; family Canidae; genus Vulpes; species Vulpes lagopus. Next base: position 21,228,420 of record NC_054847.1, on the reverse strand, counting down.
GCCTAACAGAGTCATTCACATGTGAAGCTTTTCAGAATATCCAGAGTGGAGCCCAGGCACCTGAAGTTTTCAAATCCACCACGGATGTTTCTGAGGAGCAACCAGTTACAAATTACTGCTTCAAGCCAAGTTCCCCAAATGTTGATGTGTGAGAGGAATATAACACTGACACAGTTGCTCAGCAGGAAAAAAAAAAAAAAAAGTCGGTTAGCCATTTCTGTGTTACTTCTTCACAATGGTAATGGAAAAGACAGCATGCTTACCACTGGAGGAGCCCCTGTCGTACACTAGCAAAACTAAAAAGTTAATAACACAAACTAAGCCTACTTCCTTTTGTCCTCAGGCCAAAATTTGCTGAACTCAGAAGTACCTTGTTATTTTAGTTTTTTAGGGGAAACAGTAATTCCAATATCAAGATGGTACATAAATGTGAGAATGAAAATAGCTGATAACATTGCAAGGGGTTAGTTTTTGTTGATAACAGATTTCGGATTTTTTAGAATTGTTCATTGTCCTTTCAACGTATGTCTTTTCCCCCATTACTTACCCCAGAGTTGTTCATTGACTTTTCACTGGTGACTACCAGTGAAAGGATGATTTGGAACAAGTCCTGTTATAGCTGGGAATCAGCCAAAAACTTGTTGATTTAAGATATCTGTTTGATTTCCTAAGCCAGCCCTTGCTGGTGATGATGCCTGCTGGTAGATGGCCTAGTGTGAGTTTGGCCGACTGGGGAGACTGTAAAACTTATTGTCTCTCTGTGTCACAGCTAAAGGAACCAAAAGACCTTAGCTCTTGGCATTTAAAAATCTCTCTCCTGAGTAGAAAAAGTAAAGATAAACTGATATGCAAAATCCAAAATGAGAAATCAAGAATTTCTCATCCTAAACCAAACAAATAAAATGGGGGTTGAGGGTTGGGGAAAGGTAACATTCTAATCCTATAATTCTCATTTGCTCACTAATGATTGCCCATCATCTAACACAATCTGGAACACAGTAGGTGCTTATGTAATATCTGTTGAATGGTGAATTAATTCATAAATAAGTTTACTTCTGAGAAAATGCTGGCTGATAACTACAATAAACTTGGGATTTGAATATCTATAAGACCAAAAGAGAATAATTTGGGTGGATTTGTAAAATAGAAATGTGTAATTATCATTTACATGGTTCTTTTATTACAAAATCAGCTTAAGTTAATAAAATAGTATAGTAGACTAGTTAATAGCACGGATATAGTAAGTATTTTGGATTTGACACTAGTTGCATGGATGAATTTGGGCAAATTACTTAACCTCACTGAGCTTCATGTTTTACAATGAGTATACATCAATTTTATAATTAAGAAAATACTAATAAATTTTAAGATTAAAAATTGTGCTGCATCTAAAAAAATGGTTACCTATTCCTAAAATGAATATAGTAAGGTGCTAGAATTACAAAAGGTATAACTATTTGAAAAATGAGATATTGACCAGAAATGAAAGGGCAGCAGTAGAAAAGGTTCTTCTACCTGTCCAAAAATAATAATAATAATAATTTAAAGAAAGTAATGTGGCCAAGTGGAAAATACATTTCCGGAATTGAAGGGGTAACCATAGTAATTATAAAAGACATCACATATGAAAATTACTTACCTAATAAGATTTGGGCTGGGTGGGGATGAATCTGGGGCTGAGCTTAGTGGAGTCAGCAAATGCAAACTCATACTAAAGACACATCATCTTGGAGTGCCTGCTTGACTCAGTCAGTTAAACATCCCACTCTTGATTTTGGCTCAGGTCATGATATCAGGGTCGTGAGACAGAGCCCCAGGTTGGGCTCCACTCTCAGCAGGGAGTCTGCTTGATATTCTATCCCTCTCCCTCTGACCCTCCATCCTCCTAAAATAAATAAATGAAACTTAAAAAAAAAAAAGATAGACATGTTATTATGAAATGCTGGAAACAAACACAACAATTTAAAGCATCCAGGGAATGCAATCCAAAATAAAAGTCACAAATAAAAAATTAGAACTCAAAATGACTTGAGAAATCTTAACCATAACACAAATAGCTAGATAGTAGACCAGGGTCTTAAAAAATGCTGAAGGGAAGTGACTTGCAACTTCAGCTTCTACGCTTACATAAACACAATCACACTAATGCATTTTGATGATTAAAAAGAAAACAAAACAGTTCCATGTATTTAACATCACCAATATTTTACCTCTTGGGCATATTTTCTAGGAAGCTACTGGAAAACAGGCTCTATTTGGTAAAAGAGAGTAAACCAAGAGGAAGAAAGGCATGGTATGTAGGGAACAGAAGGACCAACACAAGAAAGAAGAAATTCTCAGTCTGATAGAAAGAGAGATCCAAGGAAAGAACCAGAGCAGAGAGGAGCAGGTCAGAAGACTCCTGGAGAGACACCCCAAGGAAATAAGATGGAATTACTACTAATTGCCTTTGTATGGACAGAAGATTTGAACAATTGGGGAAAAGCTTATGGTTGAACTGCCAATAAGTACCTAGAAATTAAGCAAAAATATGAGGGAATTATTAATTCTAGGATAAATAAAATGTATAGGAAAGAAAAAGTAATCATGGTCCTCCAGGTAGCTTTCCATGAAAATCATTTACAATAGTCATAACAGTGTAAAAATGGAATATGTAACCAATGCTTGATATAACTATATTAAAGGGGTTTAAAAGGATAAGAAAAACAAAAGAGGGACACCTGGGTGGCTCAGTAGTTCAGCATCTGCCTTCAGCTCCGGGCATGATCCCAGGGTCTGGAGACCGAGTCTCACGTCAGTCAGGCTTCCTGCGAGAAGCCTGCCTCTCCCTCTACCTATGTCTCTGCCTCTCTGTGTCTCTCATAAATAAATTAAAAATCTTTTTTTAAAAAAGTTACATAGCTTTATCTTCCATAGTGAGAGGTTAATATAAAATGTCTACCATGGAAAAATTACAAAATGGCAATATAGTAGTTTTATTTAGGAAAAATGGGATGGGAAAAGATAGAATTGGAGAAAATAATAAAATAAAAAATTGAAATAAGTAGAAATATGTACCAAGTGAATCAGATGTAGTAGACTGAAGTGGTTGATTGTGGAGATGTGGATAAGATGTGGATAGCAAGGCAGCAGGTACACATATGACTACCATTTTTTTTAAATAATAAGTCTTATGTAACAAGTAAACTTTTAAAATTATGTGTACCTTTGAGAATGATAAAACCAAAATTTAAAAGAAGTAAAGGAGGAGGAGAAGGAAGAGTAGAAAGAGAGAACCATGCCATTAGGAACCCTCACTGCCCTTGCCTGAAAATCTCCAGGGCACGTTGGTCACAAGAAGGAAAATTATTTTCCTGCCCACCAAGAAGGGCCAGATCCTAGAGGCTGATTCTTCAGAGATGGCTGGTAGGTCAGCAGCTGCAAGGAGCTATGGGAAACACAGCCGTAGTGGTCACCCAAAGGAACAGAAACCTGAAAAGCAGGCCTGTAGGCATACAGGCAGTAGCTCTTATTGCAAATAGCCAGGTCCTTTCCTACAACCTCCCACTCCATTGTGACTAGAAGAGGTGGACTTCTTAGGAGTCAAGCTGAACCATAGTTGAAGTGTCAGTGGAAATAACACCAGCAATAGTATTACCATTAAAGACTTCACAGAGCTTCTTGATGAATTAGCTATAGGAAATCAGTTTAAAAAAAGTTCAGCAGAGTGCTATGAACATATAAACATACCTTGCCCAACTAAAATGTCTTTTATAAATGATAAACAAATGTTACAGGACAATGCTCCTTGTGATATGGTCTGAAGGACAGATGAAAAATCTGTGCAACTTAAAGGACTTCCCCCCAAAATTTGCTCAATATTGAATGTTTCCCTGTACTTGACTCCAAACATGACACTTCTAATGAGACACAGTGCTCATAACCAGTAAGATATGGTATAATAACTAAAAGCCCAGGTCTTAAAAGTAATCAGATTGAGGTTCAAATGCCAAATTGACTACTTCCCTATCTTATGACCTACAAAATGTTCTTTAAATGAAGTCTTTGCTTGTTCTTATGAAAAATGGTATAGTAATACCAGAAAGTTAGACTATTTTAAGAATTATGTGAAAATGTGCATAAATCCCTTAGCACTGTTTCTGACATACATATTTAAAACATTAAATAAATAATAGCCATCACTATATTCTCAGGGGAGGACTATAGAAAAAACAGGGACAAGGAAACTAATGTGGGGGCACCTGGGTGGCTCAGTGGTTGAGTATCTGCCTTTTGCTCAGGCCATGATCTCAGAGTCTTGGGATCTAGTCCTACTCAATCTTCTCCCTCTGCCCATGTCTCTGCCTCTCTTTCTGTGTGTCTCTCATGAATAAATAAATAAAATCTTATTTAAAAAAAGGAAACTAATGTGGAATGTGCTCTTCATGTTCTGGAAATGCTATATATTCTTTTAGTTAAACTTCACAATTCACCCAAGGTCACAAAGATGTAACTAGGAGAGTTTGGATGTGAATATAGAACTATCTGATTTCAAAGGCTATACCCTTCTCAAAAAAATTCTTAACCCTAATTCTGTCAGTGTATCATCAGATCAAAATCCCCTTTCTCTTTCTTATCTACACACATCACTTAGAAAAGAAGATACCTAAGTGGACAAGGTATAGCTGAGAAGAAATGTTTGATCAGAAAAATGAAATAACTAAAGTCTCAGAAAATTTAGCCCCTCCATAGAGGATCCAACCCAAGGGACCCCTCCAGTACCATGTGAGCTCACCCAGATGCCAAAGAGGTGGGGGGAGATGAAGAAGAATGAGGAAAAAATGAAAGAGACAATTTAGAACCAGGGAGATGAACTACATAAGCAACCCAATCCAAATCGAAACACTTCCCAGACTAAACACTTAAATTTGAAGTCATATTAGAAGTCTTAATATATTTATTTTTTAAGAATTTTATTTATTAATTGAGAGAGAGAGAGAGAGATTGAGCACAAGCTGGGGGAGGGAGAAGCAGGTTCCCTATCAGGGAGGGGGCCTGATTCCAGGACTGATCCCAGGATCCTGAGATCATGACCTGAGCAGAAAGCAGCCACCCAACCAACTGAGCCACCCAGGCACCCCAGAAGTCTTAATATTTAATTGTAGTATATCAAATATTGAAAGTTAGTTCATTCTAATAAATTAATAACTTAGAGATATCAGCCAAGTACACTGCATACTTTCACATTCTAGATATAGAGAAAAGAACATAAATCCAGTCTCTGCCTCCAAGGAGTTTGCCAGGTGGTGCTTCTGATAAGGCATTCTCAGAAAAAAAATGATACTAACAGATGCCACAACGTTTGAGAAACATATAATGAGTAGTGCTCACAAATACCTATGGAAGGAACTCAGAAATCAAGACATGACTACCAGATGGATAAACTAGGGATGTTTCACTTCATTTAAACACTGAAATGGATTTGAAATAAAAGGGGGAGTAGTATTTTTGAGGAGGTAAGTGAAAATTAATGAGCATGGGAATAGCATTGTATGTCAGAGCACTCAGAGCAGTAGTGATTTGCTTTGGCTGAAGATGAGAATCAAGGTTGAAAAGGTATAAAATAGGGCAGCCTGGGTGGCTCAGCGGTTTAGCACCGCCTTCAGCCCAGGGTGTGATCCTGGGTCCTTGATCAAGAATCCTTGATCCTCAGGATCAAGGCCCATGTCAGACTCCCCGCATGGAGCCTGCTTCTCCTTCTGCCTGTGTCTCTGCCTCTCTGTCTCTCCGTGTTTCTCATGAATGAATAAATTTTTTTAAAAATCTTAAAAAAAAAAAGAAAAGGTATAAAATATAAGGCTGAGAAAAATAAGTTGCTGCTGAAAAGTAGACGACTTTCAATCTCAGGCTATGGTGTTTGAGTTCACTTTCTAATAAGAAGGGGCCTCTAAAATTTAGGTTTTGTTTGTTTGTTGCCTCAGTCAAGAAATGATGATCACTAGGCTTAAAGATACTCTCCACTGACAAAAATGTTCCTTATATTTTCCTAAGCTTTCCTCTAGGTCCTTAAACAGTGGTTTAAGGACATTGATGATTTTTAATCTCCCCTCAAAGGGAGGAACTGTAGTCATTCAGTAGGTAAAGACAAGAAAGAAAGAATTGTCCAGCTCACAAAACAGCCAAAAGAAGACACCAGATTGCTAACAGCCAGTTTCCAATCTCCAGGTTTGGAAAAAATTTTGTTCTTGAAGATTTAGGAAAATTATTTGTTATGTGAGCCTCATTTTCTTTCCTGCCTAGACTATTTCATGGGGTTTATAGAGATCTAGGAGGCAATTAATAAGAAAATTAAAAGAAAGATATGCTTTGTTGACAGCTAAACAGTAAACAAATGCAAACCATGGTAAAGATTATATTAGGCCATTGAATATCAGAACAAGGAGAATTTGCTGACAATGTAGCCCATGTTTTACTTGAGTCATCATCTTCCCCATTCTGCCACTTTATAGACAAGCAAACAGAGGCTCAGAGATGGGCGAACTTGTTTAATAGTCAAAAAGAAAATACCAAACATCCAGCCACTATCGAAAACAGTAAGGAGGTTCCTCAAAAAATTACAAATAGAACCACTATAAGATCCAGCAATTTCACTTCTGGGAATATATCCGATAGAAATGAAAACACGATGTTTAAGAGATATCAACACCCCCAAGTTCAAAATAGCATTTTTTACAAAAGCTGAGACTTGAAAACAGTCTAAGTGTCCATGGATGGATTAATGGGGGATTAATTAAAGAAACTGTGGTGTATGTCTATATGAATGTTTACACACACATACACGTACACACACACACACACATACATAATGGAATATTATTCAGCCACAAAAGGCAGAAATACTGCCATTTGCGATGACATGGATGGATCCTAAAGACATTACGCTATGTGAAAGAAGTCAGAGAAAGACATACTTTATGATCTCACTCATATGTGGAATCTAAACAACAATCATAGAAAGATCAGATTTGTGATTGCCTAGAGGTGGAATGAGGGAGAATTGGATGAAGATAATCAAAATTTGTAAACTTCCATTATAGGATAAATTAGTACTGGAGATGTGAAGTACAGCACGATGAATATAATACTGCTGTATGGTAATACGAAAGTTGTTAAGAGAGTAAATCCTTAGAGTTCCCATTACAAAGACAGATTTTTTTCTTTTTCTTTTCTTTTTTTATCTATATGAGATGATGGATATTAACTAAACTGATTATGGTAATCATTTCATGACATAAGTAAGTCAAATCATTATGCTGGACACCTTAAACTTATACAGTGCCTCAATAAAACCATAAAAGAAAGAAAGAAATGCTGACCAAAACTCCATTCCTCATTTCTTCTCTCTAGCTTGATCTTTGATTCAAATTGCAGCCTCAGAAAGCTTTTTTTTTTTCCAGATATTGACGTGCTGATTCTAAAGTTTACAGGGAAAGACAAAGGAACTAGAAGAGCCCATTCTGAAATTATGAAAAAGAAAAGAACAGAGAGTCAGAGGTCTCACATTACTGGATTACAAGATTTACTCTAAAGCTATAGTCATCAAGCCAATGTATTGTCAAATGGGTAGACACCTTGATCAAGCAAACAGAATTGAGAGCCAGCAATAGATGGCACAGATACAGTTAACTGATTCTTGACAAATGTTCAAAAGCAAGTCAATGGAGAAAGGCTTTCAGCAAATGGTGATAGAATGATTGAACATCTATGCAAGAAACAAACTTTGATTCATACCCACTGCTATATTTAAAACAAGCAAAAAATTTAAAATAATCGTAGACCTAAAGATAACTTGCAAAATTATAAAATGCTCTTCTGGGAGAAATCTGTATTAAATTGGGTATGTCTATGAGTTTTTAGATACAACTTCAAAAGCGCAACACACAAAAGAAAATATTGATTACTCGGACTCTCAAAATTTTAAAAGGCACCGTTTTTGCTCTGTAAAAGGCACCGTTAACAAGATAAAAAGACAACCCAAAGGATAGGAAAAGATATTTGTAAATCATATATCTGGCAAAAGCCTTGTATTGAGGATACATAAACATTCCCCAAACTCAATAATAGAAAAATAAAAATAAAATCAAAGACACCAGATAGAAAACGAGCAAAACATTTGAACAGACACTTTACCAAAGAAGATAGATGGATTGCAAATAAACATACGGAAACATCCTCATCATTATTAGTTTTTAGGGAAATGCAAATTAAGAACACAATAGGAATTCACTACATACCATTAAAATTGTTTAAAATTTTAAAATCTGACAGCATCAAATGTGGATGTAGAGCAACTGCAACTGTCATACACTGTTCCTGAGAATTAAAAATGGTACAGACATGAAAATACTTTGTTGGGTTTTCTTTAAACTTAAACATACACTTAACATATGACCCACTAATCCCACTGCTAGATATTTATACTGAGCTAAATTGAAAAACAAATGTTCATACAGCTTTATTCATAACTGCCAAAAATGAGAAAGAACCTAAATATCCTTCCACAGAAGAAACAAATTCCAAAACATCTGTCCAACACAACACAGAAAGTATCTATTTATTTACTCAACAGCATAGATGAAACATATAGGCATTTTGCTAAGGGAAAGAAGCCAGACCCCAAAGGCTACATATTTTTTGATGTCCAGAAAAAAGGGAAAGCCATTAGGGTGGAAAATAAATTAGTGACTGCCAGGGTTTGGGATTATGGGTTAAGTACAAAGAAGTACTAAGTAACCTGTAACTAAAATACTAAGAAACTTGTGAGGAAACTGAAACTATGCATTTGCCAAAATCCATGAACCCATATACAACAAAGGAGTTTTACTGTATGCAAAACAAAACAAGAAAATCCATCCACTTCTATTCCACACCGATTTTAACTTTCCCAGAGCAGAAATATGCTAACTATAATTAAGGGATACAACTGGATATTACAAAAATTGGTCTCTTACCATGTCAAATACATAAATCTAACTCACAACCTTTGCTCTCACTTTTTCCTTCCCCATGATTAATGCAGAGATACAAATCGAGACACATTTGACTTTTCACGTGACCCACTAAATCTCTCTAAATCTCTCTCGTGTGCAGGAAGACGTGGCTATTATGTGATTCTCTTTGTGTCTCCCAAAATATATTTTGATTACAGCAGTCACAAAAGAGGCACTCAAAAACTTCCAAGAAAAAAAAAAAAAGGGAGGCTTTAAATAGTCCTTGAATAAATCATTTTAATTTTATTATATCTAGTCTTCCCTAAACTTGGTTGAACTCAGAATTTTTTCTTCCTATCTTCTAATATTCCTTGGAGGTGGTTTAGTGAAATAAACTTTGGGAAATACTTATAGATGTTGAAATACATTTTTGCACTTTAGATAATACTTAAAAGATTAATTTTGGATCCAGAAAAATATTGAGGTCTTGAGAAATTTGAAATATTTGAGTGAATTGTTTTGACTGCCAATTTAGAGACCATGTGGTATTTTTGAAGACTATTTATATGCATTTGGCCCTTACAAAGCTGCAGCCACACGGCCCAGTCCCACAGAGGGGTCATAGCTTAAAGAACCCAATCCATAGGACTGAAGCTAATTTCAAAATAACTCAAGTTATTTATATAATAACTTATTTATGTTATTTAATAACTTATTTTCTTAATATTAACTTAAAATTTTGAATACCACGAAGAAGCTGTCCAGTCCATGTAATACATTTTAGAATTCCCCTTTTTCCTTCCACTGCATTTATATACTAAAACTACTTCCAGCTCTCTCTTCACCACTCCTGAAAAATTCCTCCAACCGCCCTGCCTCATGTCTTCTATAGTTTTGCTTTTCTCACCATTTACTCCTGAATTGCCACCGAGGTCCAAGGAGTCTGGCAAGGTAGGACTTTCTTCAGGGAGGAAAGAGGAGGAAATAATCATCAGGCCCAAGCAGAACCCTCTTTAGCAGGCAGAGGAGGGAAAAGCCAGGAAATATTCAGTAGTAATATTTATTCCATTAAATGCTAAAAGAGGAGCATAGTATTCCCTGAGAAAGACTTTTTTGCAATAAATAATCAGGCAATCAACATTAGGGAAACTGAGGGCCTCAGTGCTTATTGACCAGTTGTGACTATTGCGGCCAATTTTCAGCTGGGTAAATTTGAAAGGGATAAAACTGAAAGGCGATGTCAGTCAAGGTTCAGTCAAAGATGGGCTGCTTGGCTCTCTCAGTCTGTAGGGCATGTTACTCTTATCTCAAGGTTGTAAATTCGAGCCCCGCATCAGGTGTAGAGATTACTTAAAAATAAAATCTTAAAAAAGAAAAAAAAAGAGAGAAAATATTCAGTCAGGAAATTCTGAGAAGCCAAGCAGGATCATGAAGGGGAATCCATAGGGTGATCTAGGGGAAGATGTCTGTGTGAGCACCCAGACAGGGGCCTGTGGCAGGGACTGGCCAGCAGGCACAGCCTTTGGAAAGAAGAGCTGGATATGACAGAGGAGAGAGAGACCAGGCTAGGACTCTTGGGTCCAATCTGGGTCCTTCTGTTAAAAGCTGAAGACCTTGAGAGAGGAATGGCTGTAGCCTTCTAGGTCTCATGCAGATAGATCTCTTTGGCCAGCTCTAACACACAACATAGGGGAAAGGACACTGGGAATTGTGGTTCCTAACTCTTCCAAAGAAGATAGATGGATAACAAAGAAACATATGAAAGCATCCTCATCATCATTAGTTTTTAGAGAGATGCAAATTAAGAACACAATGAGAATTTACTACACACCATTAAAATTGTTTAAAATTTTAAAATCTGACAGTTGTCAAATGTGGATGAGGATGTAGGGGGTTCAGGGGTTATTACTAAAATGAAAAAAGTAGAACTTCCCCTTTCTGGTTGACAACATTTACATGATTCAAATTTAACAGGTTTTGGGGGGATTCCCACTCAATGTCAGACATTGTGGCAGATATTGACACACACACGCATGCACACACGTACCTATAACTTTTTCAGTAGTATCAGTCTATATTCTACCTTTCTCCATTTCTGTTGGTCACAATGAAAAAAATGAAGACTTTAGATAGGTCTGGAGCTTTACCAAAAGATGTAAAAAACAGTAGATAATGTTGTATGATGGTTAGAAGAGAAAGCTCCAGAGTGTCTGGGGCTAAATCCTATCTTCTGTCATATAAGAGTTAAGTGACCTTGGGCAAAATACTTAATTCCTCTATTCCTCAGCCTCATCGTTGCAAATTTTAGGTACTACCCGCCTTACAGGGTTGTAATAATTATATGTGATAATATATGTACAGCACCTGGGGTTAAAAAAAATAGAAAGTCCAATTTAGGAACGAATAAAAATAAGTATTAGTGAAATTCCTGCTTGTGCCTATAAATATAATTTTTTAAATATTCAATTGCTGAAACAGAATGGTTTTAAATTATAGTTATGTATTTTTAACATATGTTCCCTTTTTTTGCTATCAATCAAATGAGGTAATACATATTGATGATATGTATTACCTCATAACATACAGATAACTGAATATACTACATATATCATAAAGTCCCAGAATCCAGAATATTCAATTTCTAACTTAAAATTTGAAGTAGAATACAGAGGTATCAACTGACATAAACAACTCCAAATGACTGAATCAACAATTGAAAATAATTGAGTTAAAGTCCACACAAGTTGTATTTTAATAACTTAAAAATTAAGACAGTTCATTTTATTGCCCTGTAAATTGTTAAGTCTCTATGTCTGCATGGACTTCCTGCTAACTACAGCTTCATAATCTGGACCTTTGCCTAAGTTAATGTCAACCCATTAGGGCTTTCTCTTTATTATTTCTTGATAATCAGTAGCGATCTCCTGTCCTTGGTTCTTCCTTTATAGCTATTTGTCCTAAATGGGACAATCCTTCATTTTGCCACAGCATGTAAGATCCCGTGGCTCTTTGGCTGTGTCTCCCAAATCACGTGGTATTGACTTTCACTGGTTCACTGTTTTTCACTTCTTCATGGTACACTCTTTTCTGCAATCCTGAATAAAGCATGACGTACTTCTCCAGACAACTGCTAAGATTCTTAAAAAGGAAAGACCTCGGACAGAAACTATGGTTTGGTTAGTATAAATCAGATAAATTTTAACTCACACAAAATATTGGCTATCTGTGAGCTTTCCAGTGTTCTGATCAGTACTATTAGTATCAGCATGTGCTTTTTACTAGTAATAGTGCAAGTTACCTGGAAAGGATTTTTGTATTAACTTCTCTGTTCTTCTTTTTAAACACATGAAGACATGGGAATATTGATTGACTCTGTATACCTCATTTTAAATGAATGGCTTATTTTCATGCATTCACATTACTCAGAAAAGTGAGAGTCAGATTTAAGCTATTGATAGTCATCCATTTAAAGGAAGGACAAGCAGGCCGGCGCCCACCTGTTACATTTCACTTATATTACAACTGTATGACTCCTAATTGAGGGGTCCTCTGATCTAGAAGACAATAAGTGAGCCCTAGAAGTGATATCATTCAAGAATACAGGTCCTCAGTATGTGTCAGTATGTGCTAAAGCATATGGTATGTACTTGGTCCCTAGACAAAGTTGTACTTAAAAGGATCAGGACAGTTAACCAGAAGCTCAGGCTGTAGGAGGCAATGCCACATTTGGCCAGTAGATAGCACTCAAGATGTTTCAATAAATGAAGAGAAGGGATCTTGGTGCGATTGTTACACTGCCAGGGAAACATTAGACAAGTTCATTTTAGATCAGTGGAGGGGCAAAATAGATGCCTCCAAATGCTTCGAAATTGGGATTTTCGCACCAAATCCCAGTAGCCTTTTAATGTAAATCTGTACTTTTTAATAAAATAATGGTAGCCCACTTGTTTCCTAAGACGATCTCCGTTTGAAGGCAAGGAAACTACCATTCATTTGATAACAGTTTGAAATAAAACGGGAAAGCAGCACTTGAAGAGTAATGCTGAGGTCCAGAGGGACCACACAGTGGACACAGCAGCTGCATTTCACAAAAAGATTCAAAATGCAACACCTTGTAGTAGAATCCGGATAAAGAGCACAGTTCACAAGCGACATGTATTTCCGAATGCAATGTCTGGGTAAGTAAGAACCTGTCTGTAAACAAAAAATGAGTCATAATTGCTGGAAGCTGGTGGACGGTGCCTTGGCATGGTTAAACCTACCAGTACGTGTAGCTGCTGTTATATCTTGGTAAGTGACGGCTTCCATTGTGCATAAGGAGGAACTCTTGTTCCGTCGAGGTATGTAGAATTCAGTAGTAATATTTATTACTGTAGGAAGTGGTGAAGCCAGCTGCTCCTGTGATTTGGCACCTTCTTCCACATTTGCTCCCCCAGTTCAACTGATACAGCAGGTGTGGGTCTGTGTTAATAAACAAGGTGATGGGTGCTGAGGCAGATACAGAAAACCAGGAGTGTGAGCAGTTAGATGCGAGTCATTCAAATATCTATCTAAGAAAACTGGCAGCACTTGTGAGCAAGAAAAGACAATGTTAAGAAAAAAAGACATCTGAAAAAGAATCAGTGAGAGAGCTAAAGAAACAACGTCGACCTCCTTCTGCAGAAAATTGGAGGTGGTTGGAGGTGTCAGGCTATCACAAAAATGAGCTCCTGGGAGGATGAGTTTTAACCACAAGCTTCCTGCAACTGTAGCCCCAGCCCCACTTTAAGGCACTTACACACTCAGGATGGCCAACCCAATACTCTGCTCAAAAATCTCTTAATCTAACCTCAAATTGCCTGAAACTACCTTCAGCCTTTGAACTTCCTATTCATGGGAGCCGTTATATGATCCTGTTGTCACTGTTTGATTTGAGCCCCTGTTTGGGCGCTAGTAACCAACAGTACCTTGTTAATATTAGGGGGTGGGGGGGAGTCCTATTCAAATTTTTTGCATCCCAGATTTCTGAAACCTAAGCATTTGATTCAAATTGGAAAATTTCCATTTGATTACCCAAGCTAGTGTTGTGTCAGTGTGTTTTTCCTCTGCTGTGCCTTTCTTAACTGCCTTGCGGTTGGCAGTAGGCACTACGTCTCAACCCCGGAATAAGCCCAGAACAACTGAAGTCAAAAGAGCAACCGATCTGGAGTCTGATGTTCTCTGGCTGTGGCCTGGCTGTGTGACCTTAGGAATATCACTTTCCCTCTCTGAGCCTCAGTTTCTTCAACTATAAACTTAGGGGTTAAGCAAGATGTCATAGTTCTAACATTCTATGCTCTGTTCTTCTGCCTTCACTCCATCTAGGAAGCAACATCCAAAGCAGGTCAAATGATTTCCTAGTTGTGACACCCATCATATTTGATGTATAAGTAGGAAAAGCGGTTATTCAGGCAAATAATCACACATATATGGACAATGCATGGAAACTTACATGGAAAAAATGAAAGATTTATAAAACAAATCAGTCTGGTTTGTAGAGACATAGTATTAGCCCTCAGGGAGAAGCTCTCTCCTGCCTGGTCCGTCTTGAGAGATGTTCTCTTTACCCAGTAGCCCTCTCATCACAGGACCTGCTGGGAACCCCAGGCCACCTCTCTCCCTTCTAGCCTCTCCTCTCGGTGGCTGACAGTGGCATCAAATAGCAACACACCCCTGGTAGCACCTTCTGACATCCAAGGACGAGATGGATGTACTGTTCACCAACAGTGGAGAAAAACTGCTTTGCTACAGAGGAATCTTTTGACTTGTGTCAGAACCAGGAGCCACTGATATGTTTATGTAATAAAACTTTATAAATCCCCCAGTCGTTGCCCCAATATCTACAAAGAGAATCTCTAGCTTTCTCCTGATCTGTCCTATAAAACATAACTAAGAAGGCAAATAGGTTCAAGTGATACTCCATTAAAATCTCAGTGCATTTCAGGGGTGCCTGGGTGGCTCAGTCAGTTAAGCAATCTGCCTTGGGGCTCAGGTCATGATCCAAGGGTCCTGGGATCAAGCCCCAAATTGGACTCTGCTTGGCAGGGAGCCTGTTTCTCCCTCTCCTCCCAGCTTGTGCTCTCTCGCTATCTCTGTCTCTGTCTCTCTCTCAAATAAATAAATAAAATCTTAAAAAATAAACAAATAAACTTCAGTGCATTCCAAAAGCGGGGTGGCTACAATTCTGTAGGGGAAAATAGGAAGGAGGGGAAGAAGGACAGAAGGGAGGAGGGGGGGAAGGAAAAAAAGAAAGGTTTCTGGTAGAGCAGTAGTTCTCAACCGTGACTGTATAGTGAAAACTCCTGGATGAAAATGATGGTGCTCAAGCCCACTTTTAGAGATGTTAAATTCCCCAGTCACTCCATGCACAGTCAGGGTTTAAAGTCAATGTAATACGGCATGATATTTTATTAAATAGTGACTCAGTGATATTCAATTACTCAACAAGAGTGGCAACTAAAAAGGATTTTAGTTGTTAAGAATTGCTACTAAAAGCCCGCCAGCTTATGACAGAGGTCTAAGAGTTCCAAAGGCTCCCTGAGAATTCCCTCTTTCCTTGGGGTAAGTAGTGCCATGTTCCTGAGTCCTGATTCCCACATCCCCGAGAGCTGCAGATTAGCCCCATGCCATGCAATTCTCCTCATGTCTCACCCTTCTAAAATTATTACCAGATCAAAGCTTCAGGCTCAGTCCAGTCGAACATCTTTTCCTAATAATAAGATAGACTCTGGGGCTTTTATCATCCATAGATCATTCCTACAACTCTTATTAGCTAAAGGTTCATTCATTCACTACATCAAAACTTTTCTAACTGCCGGCCAGTTGAAAACTACCTGAGGCAGAGTGATGAATTGGAAAGTGTGCTGCAGCGGGAAGCTGAAGGCCTTGAATCAAGTTTCAGATTTGCCCACATGTCTCTGATGACCTGCAGCAAGGCACATGACACTTTGAGTTTCTGTTTCCTTAAACATAAAGTGAGAAAGTTGGTTAATGTCTACTGTATACTCTGGCTCTGAAATGCTATGTACTGCATAGAATGTTTTTATGCACATGCTGGTGATGATGCTAATGAACAGGAGAGTGAGAAAAGTTAAGTCCAGAGGAGAAGCAAAAGAACAAAACTAAGGGTCCAGATGAGCCACAAGTTGACAGATTTGCTCTCAAAGCATTGACATCCCTGTAAGTTGCTTTTTATAAAGACTACAATGGAGTCCTATGGCAGTAAAATTTGTTAGGTTCCACTTTCTGCCACTTGTCTATATGAAAAGACTATTTTCACTCCCCTCACACTGTGAAAACCACCCTTGCAAAATGAAAAGGCAATGATCTGATTCTCTAGCTGTTAAATTGCCTATAAGAGAAAGTGGTGATGTTTAAAGTGGAAAAAAAAAATCTTCCAGTATGCCAGGAAAGTTTAAAAATACTCCAACCCCAAGTTCAGTTCGCTGTTCCTTTATAACAGCTCCTGTACCCACGTCTCTCCATTCTTGTCCTTCCAACTCCCATGACCATCTCATCATGCGGCCTCCTCCTCAAGACCACCCTGCATGTGTGTGTGTGTGTATATATATATATATATATATACCACTTGGTGTGTGACTTTCCTCCTCCAAAAAGTTGTAAGACTCCTTATTTCCTGCAGATCAAGCTAAACTATTTAGCCTGGCATTCTCAGATCTCTACTTTCTAGCCCATAATCTAACTTTCCTCTCATTTTTTCTCAACACGTGTCTTCCACTTATTGTCCATCCATCCTTCAGTTATGTCCTATGAAGTCCCTCCACTTTGCCTTTCCCCCTGTTTTTCCTCCCATGTGGAAAGGCTCTTCCCATTTTCTCCCACATAGACTCATCCTGGCCATTCTTGGAAACTGAGCCCCCTCCCATGTCATCGCTGCCATGAAGCCTTCATACTGGATTACAATGGTCTTTCTTCCCTCGAATTGAACTTAGACTTTCCTATAATGTCTACTGTGTTTTGTTTATTGCATGTTTGCTGATTCTGAAGGACAAAGCAACATATTATCTTCATCTCCTTCCTTCCTTCCTTCTTTCCTTCCTTCCTTCCGTCCTTCCTTCCTTCCTTCCTTCCTCCTACTTTCCCACAGCATGTACTGCAAGAAATTGGAGAAAACAGTAAACTCTTGGTAGTAACCTTATTTAAAAAAATATATATATATATACACACACACACACAGTAATACCAGGCCTTAATCAATAAGACTGTTGGTACTTCTCTCTTACACAGCCTTATCAATGGAACACAAAAGTTTGGTCATGTGTCTTAGCTTGGAATTCAAAACCTTACAGCACGTTCTTTTGCAAGAATACTTTGTACTACTCGGACACGTCCAAGTTTGGGTCCCTTTAAAATTTTATGTTTTTGTCCCAAAAGTAATGACCTAAGACATATGAACAACTTTAAAGAGTTCAGTATGCCAGTAATTAAATCACTTAATTATTTATTTCAATAGTGTGTTAAGTCATGCACTCAGCATTTAAACAGTGGTAACAGAATTAGAAACTACTTAATCAGGAGGGGAGCCCACCTTCTGGTTTTATAGATGAGTCAGCCGAGGCTCAGGCACCAAGTCTAAATGAGTCTAAATCTTGCAAAGTCCTGGGATGCCTGGGTGTCTCAGTGCTTGAGCATCTGCCCTTGGCTCAGGTCGTGATCCCGGGGGTCCTGGGATAGAGGACCCACAGGGAGCCTGCTTCTCCCTCTGCCTATGATTCTACCCCTCTCTCTCTCTCTCTCTCTCTCTCTCTCTGTGTCTCTCATGAATAAATAAATAAAATATGAAAAAAAAGAAAATATTGCAAAGTCCTCTGCCTTCCTCTTCCTCTCCCAGCAGCACCTCTCCAAAAAGAGGTTCCTCTATGTCTGCCAAACCCTTCCCCATTTAGTCCTTCTTGTTTCCCAAAGATTGTCTGTAAATAATTTGCAGCCTTATCCCAGGGACCTAAAGTTAGACAAGGAGACCGACCCATAGAGATGTCTTCCAATTTTTGAAATGATCTTATTTATGCTTCTAAGATAGAATAACCTTCTAGAAGTGGTCTCTAAGCCTTGGTAAAGAGAGAATTTTTATGGACCTGAGGGGAGGTGAATTATAGATTTAGATATGCAAATAGTGATTATGTCTAAGAGTTTGCTGCAAGGAATAGTTGAGAGTCTGAGGACAAGCAGAAGTGGGGCAGGGCTGGGGCATCCTTTGCTACAGGGTCCCGGAACTCCCAGTCAGGCTTGGGCCCTCACTTACCTTCCCCCTCTCCCTACACAGAATGGAGGTGTCCTAGAGAGATGCCCCACCTGCAGCCTCAGGGACAAGATGCTTTCAAAGTCACACCGGGATCCCAGAATACTTGGGAATAAACTCTCTCCCCCTCTGTACCATCTTGGCATACCCCGTGAAAAGGCTGGACCTTGCCATGCCCCAGTCCATCCTCCTGTCCTTGGCTCTGCTTCACAGGTGGTCCTGGCCCATTTAAAGGCTTAGGGACTCCCCTTTCATTTCGGTTTTAGGGTAGAGGTGGGTAGTAAGAGGAGGAGAATGGCCGTCCTAACATTCCCCTAGGAATCTCCCCTAAAATTTCAGCCCTAGTTTCACTTTTTGTTGCAGAAGACTGGAAATCCATCGCGATTCTTCTCCCCTGCCTCAACGTGTTTTTCTTCCGTAAATGAGAGCTTTCTGGATGTTTCTGGATGTAGGAAATAACCTCGTTGTGCTCATTTCTCGTTGAAGCAGCTGCCTAGGGGCTCATCCCTGGACCTCAAATTTCCCACCTGTTAAAAATAACATACAAGGGCCGATGAACGGTGGTTAAGTCCCCACCCACCGTAAGCGGTGGAAGGCTGAGGCCCGCTGCCCTCTGACTCTTCCCCTCGCGCGCCCAGCCCGGGTGGCTGCAGGTTAAGCACCCCCTGCTCCAACCCAACGCAAGTTGTGAGCATCGGGCGAGGCTCAGAGGCTGCAGCCAGGGCTCCAAGGCGACTCCTCGCCAGATTTCCCGAGGGGAGGCTCTGCGGCGGGGTGTCCTCCATCCTCTCCGGGGTCCTGTGCCCCTCGGTGACCTCGCCGCCCTCACCCCCCAGCAAGCGCACCCGCACAGCTCGCTCGCTCCCCCAGCCCCCCCCCCCAGGTGCAGGTGGGCTCCCACGGCTCCCGCCGCTCGCGACCCTCCGCGCCCCCGGCTGCCGCGGGTGGGGCGCTCGCCCGGGCCCCTTCCAGGCCGCGCGGAGGGGGAGCTCCCCGCCCCGCGCCGCGCCCGCGGACCTCCCGGGGAGACCCGAGCGGGCCAGCGGGCGAGCGGGGCCCGGCGGCTCCCGGGCTCCGGGGCGCTCGGCCCCGCGCGGGAACCCGCCCCCGGCGCCCGAGCCGCCGCCTCCAGCCGCGGGCGCCCCGCACGCTCCCCGCGGGCCGCTCCGAGGAGGGGCGCAGGGGCCCGAGCGCCCTCCCCCTCCCGCCCCTCCCCGCCCCTCCCCGCCCACCGGCCGGCGCGGCGCTGCGCGCGGACTCGGGGACCAGAGCGGCGCGGTGCCCCGCGTGCCCAGCGCTGCCCTCGAGTGGAGATGCGCGAGCGGCAGGCGAGGGCGCGCAGCTCGTGAGACGCCGCCACCGGCCCCGGCCCGGCGCGGCCCGGCCCGGCCCCGGCCCCGGCCCCGGCACCGGCACCATGCGCCTGCGGCCGCTGCCCCTCGTCGTGGTCCCCGGGCTGCTGCAGCTGGTGAGTCCTCGGCGGGGCGCGGAGTGCGAGGGCAGCGACTCGCGGGCTGCGGCACAGCAGGGCGCCAAGTGGCGGGAGGGAGGTGCGCGCCGGCCCGCGCTGGGGGCTCTGCAGGGCTCGGTTCCGAGGGGCTCGGCGCTGGGTAGGTCCCAGCCGGGATTCTGCCGGGAGGCCCGCGGGCACTTGGAGGCCGTCGCGCGTCCCTGTTCTCGGGGTCACCCCGCGGCTCCCGGCCGGGACACCTCGGGCGGCCCGGAGCGGGGAGGCTGCGGGGCAGGTGCATCGCTGTGCGCTCTGCGCTCGCCGCCCGGCGCCGGGACCCCCGGGGAGACGCTTGGCGCCCGGGGCCGCCGCAGGGGACTTGCTCGCGCAGCTGCTCGCCGGAGCCGCCTCGGGCACCTGCCCCGCGGGGCGGCCCGAGGGGCCGGAGGAGGGCGGCGGGGGACGGCGGGCGGGCGGGCGGCCCCTGCCCGGGACCTCCGTGGGTCCCGCCATCCCGCGCCGCGCCGCGCTCGCCTCTTCCGAGCGCACCTCCGTGCCCTGTGCATTGCCCGTGAGTCCCATTTCAGGGAGACCCCGACTGAGACCTTCCAGAAGACAACTTGGAAAGGAGAATGCGAGGAGCCGGCACTGCTGTCGCCCGTGCGATGCGTTTCTCCTGCTCTCCAGGCGCTCCCCGAGCTAAGGCGCGGTCACCGGGGCTTTCTCCGGGCTCCACGGGCTCCTTTGGTCCTTACTACACTTAAGATTTTGCTTAAGTTATAGCTCTGGGCTGTTCAAACAAGGTTAAAGAAGCCAAGCCCCTTAGAGAAGGATTATCTCTCCCTTTCCCCCTTTCTTTCCTTCTTTTCTCTTCTATTCTGTTGTTTGCTTTTAGAGGGAAAGACGAAGTAACTTACAAAAAAGTTTCCCTGCGAGACGTCTGGTGCAGTAGATGCAGAGGTACTGTGCGCGTATTGAGGGTGAAAGGCAACGTAAAAGGTGTTAGTGAGGGGACAGATCCCAGGGAGAGGCCCGTCCATCCTGCTTACAACAGAGACTAGCCTCACTTGCACAGCATTGAGTAAGAAATTCTTCAGTGGCATCAGGAGGAAAATGCAGTGATGTTCCCAGATGTCCTTCAGTGAGCCTTCACATACTCCTACATGTAATACTGCATGTTAAAATAAATGTTACGGCTAAGGTAATGTGCATGCAACGTATATGCCACCTTAGACTTTAGGGTCACTTGCTTTTTAAAATGTTTAAGCTGGATTCCGATAAAAGATGGGCTAACCAGCAGCATCTGTGGGGTGTGTGTGAGTAAAACTCCAGAAGCCTGGAGAAATCAGGTACTTAGTTAGGTAAGATCTTCAGGATATCTTCATGAATCTCACGGCGAATTTAATTTTGCATTCAGTGATCATGAACTGTGTATCTGTTCCACTGAGTTAGACTCTTAAAGATGAGGAAATATATTTGGGCATATGTTGGGAAAAAGTTCTCCTATCAGCTACCGTATTGGAAATGTTACTTTTTTTTTTTTTTTCACACCACCATAGTCAATAGGAAATAGGAAATACATCTTGAAGGGATTATATAGCCTCCTTAAGAGCTAGATTCTAATATTACAGCATGGATTGATTGATTCATTTTTAAGGAAGCTTATGTCAAATTCTAATCCGTTTTTGGATTGTGCTTGGGTTGTAATGTTTTTTTCCTGGAGCACTTTATCATGGTAAGTGAGGTGGGAGCTGCAGCTGTGTGATAAGCTCACATTCCTTATACTGCCATCCTTTTGGACAATAAAAGGCTGTTTACATTCTCCACATTCTTAGAGCGGTTTCCAGTCATATAACACAAGGGGGTTAGGATGTGGAAGGAAAACAAAGTGGCTGAGGAGGGTAGACCTAAATGGAAACATTCCCCGATCCCACCATGTACCCTGGCAGGTATCAAGGAGGGCAGGTCATAATTTGGCCCTTTGGAAGGTTCACTGTTTTATTCTACCTTTTTTCAGCTGATACCGAACTTACTTGCTAAGTCCCAACAGCAAGTGGATAAAATGTTTTCTAGATTTGAAAACTAGTCTTTTACTTTTCCAGGAACTAGAGACATACGTATTTAGTAGATCTGCCATGGGGCCAGGAAGGGGCGGGGGGGCGGGGGGGGCAGGGGCAAGTTTTGGGTTACTGTTGGAATTGGATTTTATTTCTTCATCCACTCTGGCAACCCGAAGAATATACTTTTTAAAAAATGCCAAGTATTTTAAATGAGTAGTGGATTCATTTGGGGATTTTGAAATTTAACTTTAAGAAAACTGTCTGTTTCATCAAAAACAATCGCAAAGCGTGGAGTCCAAATAAGTCACTAGCCACATGATCTTGGTGCAATAATGAGAATGTTTTAGTTGTTTTTGTAATACTTGAAATTTTTAAGAAAACAGTCATCCGAATTGATAAATATTGCAGGAAGTCTATGAACTACGTGTGTATGTTACCTGCCCTCGCCCAGTTCTCCTTGCCTGTGTCCAGTGTTTTAACTGATAGGTTGCTTTACCTAATTGATAGGATTACTAGGGCCGTTGCAAAATTTAAATATCAATCCTGAAAGTATTATTTTCTCCAAAATCCTTATTCAGCAACACATCCTTTATTACAGTATTAATAGCACATTATTTCTTTTCTGCCATCTAATGATGAGAAAATTAGCATTTGAAATTAATATTATAATATAATGAGTGTTATTTCCTGACATGATACAAAGTAAAGACTTTGCCAGATGACAACTTCTTCAAGATTTATATGATAATTTGGAACTCATAATAAGTGTGATTTTTGCCTTTAAGTAAAATGCAGATCGTAAAAAGATTAAATTTGAATTTAAATGGATTATTAGCTTGAGTTTAAGATAAAATTCAGTGATGATTTTTAAAATAAGTTTGTTATGCATTTCAACTTGTTTTTCTGTGATATAATGATTTTATAAAGTAAAATATAAATTAGAAGTGACGTAAGTTAGCGAGTTTTTAGAATTATATAAAATCAGAATACCTGTGATACAAGGTGTTACAATTTTAAGGTCATCCTCATTGTATAGTATCATCCCACATGAACTTATTAAGGGTATTTTGTTTATCTTTAACAAATTAATAATTTTAATATTTGTTTAGTGAGATATTCATATCATGTATTTATTCTCAGCTCTGTAATTACAAAAGGTGGTAACTCATGACTCTCTTCCATTCAGAAGTCACAATTTCCCTCATGCAGTTCTGATCCATAAACATCAAAACAGTGTTTTCTAGTGTAGGATCGATAGTCTGTTGGCTAGATGACAATGCACAGGAGTAAAAGTACCACCATATATTGGTTACAACTTAGAGTTGGTCGGGCATTAAAATTAATTGCTCATTAAAAGCATCATTATCTTAGGCATTCTTAAAAATGAGAATTAGGATTAAACAGCCAAGTCCTCCGTTCTAGACACTCACCTCCCCGTGTAAGTTGCGTTCCCTTGGCCTATTCTGAGATTTATGTTATTTGGTTCTGTTTTAAATGCCATCCACCTAGGAAACTGACTCCTTTTGGGAACTTATTTTATAGCCTAATAGATTTCCAAATGGAAAAGAAAAGCTTTCTTAATCTTTGTGGTGTTTTTAAAAATTTTTTTTATTGTTTTTGATTAATGATCAAAATGCTAAAAAAGGCAGAAGGCTTTTTGAAAAACCTTTTAGAGGTTTTACATTGTCAGCTTAAAATGTGTAGCTCTTGCAAATCGAGTGAATTAAGAAATGTTGATTTTATAATACGTTGCCCACCTTTTACCTATTAAAGAGCTAATCAATATACTTTGGATGATTTAGACATTTAGTAGTAGCAATCAAAGGCGAATATAAATGTGTCACAGGTTTGTGCTTTTGTAAAAGCTCTAAGACTGTCTCTTACTGTTTACATATTCTGCAGACTCCTTTACCTGAAGCATTGCTGGGTAAGATTTGAAAAAAGAATTATAGCTGCACACTCAAGTGCCTACAGTTAGGGCTGTGTCAGCGATTCTGTAAAGAATCTCATTTCTATCTTAGCCATAAGCATTATTGCTGGTAAGAAGTTGGCATTTAATATCTTGATTTGGGAGTCAATTATTTTAAAGCTGCTTTAAAAAATTGGCCCAAATGATTTTGAGCACTCATCCATGTGAGGTTATTCTCTTGTTATTCGTATAGTGTGCAAGATGGTGGTTTAACAAACTAATTTCTCTATTATTCTGGCACAGAGGTTATAATGTTTAAATTATTTTAAAATAATCCTTTCCCAATTAACCTATATATTGCACCATTGTGATACTTTGAAACGTTATTTCATCATAAGCGGTTTTAGTTGTGCCAAATTCAGATGCCCTAATAATTATCTTTATGAATCTTCATTTGCTAACAATCTACTTGAATTTTTTACTACTTTTGAAATGACCAGCGGTGTTAATGACAACTCCATTTTTTATTTCAAAATGTTGTTCAGTAAAAAAAAAGAATCTAAAGCAACTTACAGCATAGATTTTCATATTATAGAAGGAATTCTAAGATATGATTGAGAACTTCCATTTTATGTTATTTTTAATTTATGAAAATCTAGATAAAAACCTTCAAAAACTGGTTCATTGTGCTGCAAGATCAATATATAATAAGGAATGCCATTTCTTTGTAGAACGACTATTAAAAATTAAAATTTCACTATTGAAACCCCAAATATGTTTTCCTTTTTCCTAGTCAGATCATTCAAGAAATTAAAATAGTGTCTTTAAACTTACCGTTCTTATAAATTTTGTCCCTCCAAGATTTATGGATGTATGGTAAGGGACAAGGGAAGTTTTGTATACTTAAACTACAATAATAGTGTTGTCTTAAGAGTTGCATATCCTTAGTATTTTCAAGTTTCTTTCACACAGTTTGTGGCTTTCTTGTCTCCCCCAAAAAACTGTAAGATTGAGAAGGACCTTTTAAATGTTCCCACTTGTATATTGGAATGAACAATACATTTGGTGTTTCATTTCTAAATAAATGGCACATTCAACAAATATTGACTGTTTTGACCCAGACTATGCACTGAGACCATAGCAGATGTTGAGGACATAGGAGTAAACAAAACAGGACTGAACTGAGAGTCTGAGTGTGTCAATGTGTGTGCACACACGTGTGCGTATGTGTCTTGGGCAAGTCACTTAGCAACCTCAACCTCTCGTCTGTAAATGGAGTCATTAATGATAAAGTGGATGGAAAGTGATTTCTAGCATTACTTTCCTCTTTTTTGTTACATGGTAACAGTGTCTCAGATTTTTCTTTTCATGAATTACATCTTCCATTATTGTAGAAAGTATGTGTTACATACAGACATAATTGTTTTAAATATAAATTTTACATGGAGTTCATGCTGTGTAACCACATCACAAATGATATGTATATTTAGAAGTAGATTTAAAACATTGCAAGAAAAAAAATAAAATAAAACATTGCAAGATTAATTAAATGTTATCCCTGCTTATGGGAAGAGAAAATTAGTGAAAGTGGGCAAAGGGAATTGATGAGCATTTATTTAACCTATATAATCAACAAAATCAATAAAATTTAAATTAAAATGGTATAGTCAGGCTTTTTCTCCTCCATACTATTTTTGAATTGAAAACTACCAACATCTAGTCATTGCTTTAATTTAAATAAAAAGTAAATTGACTCTCAGTTAAATTCTAATTATTAAGATAAACAACATAACAGAGTAATACTGTACTTCAACCAGAAAATGATCATGGGACTTCTGTGCTCTTCAGTAGAATCCAGCCTCTTTAAATCAGAAATACTTTTAACTCCAGAGGTTTCAGGAGTTCAGATGTAAATGGTATGGAATTTTTAAAAGAAAACAAAGAGCTCACATGTGAGACCCTATCAAAGATGGAGAAAATGTCAGTGGTTTTAACATTAGGAAACAAGCCATCTGAAGTAGACTGACTCGTCCTGGGGTTCAGTCCAATTACACTTTAAACAATGTAAATGTCTTGAAAAATGAACCCTGACTTTGTGCTATTGCTGTTCAGGGCCAAATAAAGTAATTCTAGGATCACAGAAGCACTTGTTTAAATCTCTTCATGCAAGATTATGTAAGATTGTGATTTTCAAGCATCGTGACAATTTTAAAATTTTATCAGTTTTACCTTAACTTACCTAGCATGTATATTTACTCATTCAAAACAATAACTTAAGAAGTTATTCGCAGGGAGAGACCACATGTTTAATTTATGTGGTTATACGAAGTCCATGTAATTTCCAGTCCAGGTTTCTAGCTCTTATTTGTGTGCGGACTCAGCCAGTGAAAATGGTTGATGGACTATGACAATCTGCACGATATTTTGAATGGATAATGTATACAATAAGAGAATAGAGGCCCTAAAGAACTATTTAACATTTTGTAGTAATGATAACAATAATTTTTCTTAACAAAGTTTTGCATTTTGGTAATCCAAACAGACAACAATTGGGGTCAGTATAAGGAATATTGCTATGGAGATAAAAAAGGAGGTGAAGTTTTCAAAGGTGTGTTTTCCATAATCATGAATTCATCTGCGAATCCCGTGTCGATGACTCCCAAATTTGTACGTCACTTCCTACCCTACCGTTCAGGCTCTAAGACCATATCTCCATAGTTTACTGTTCATTTTGACTTGGATATTTTACTACCAACTCACACTCAACGTGTTCAAAGCCATGCACATCTTTCCTGAATAAGTGCTTTCCAATATTCATGGGTTCAGATCTTGAAGTCTCCACCTCCCCCTTTTTAATGTATGGTGTCCTTGTGTTCAGACAGGTGACTTGATATAAAGCACTACGTGGTTTATTAGATTCTTTCACATATGTGATCCCATATTTTATCTTCACATCAGCTCTGAAAGGTAAGCAGAGCAACAGTTACTGCACCCACTTTTCAGATGAAGAAGCAAAAGCTTTGAAGTTTTCAGAGATGGACTGTAGACCAGAAAAGATAAAACTTGCATTGTCTACCCAGCCCAGCTGTTAGCTCAGGGCAGCCTCCATTTATAGCAGGAGGTTGTGAGATCTGTCTTTGACATCCAGAGCCATAGGCTTGAGGAACATTTCTGGGCAACATCTCATTCTGTTCAGTGTCCATGCTGAGATAGAAACCTCAACTCACTCATTTTAGAAATGTTTTAAACAACTTTGTGATAGAGTCAAAGAAGGTAAATACAACAAACGCATTACTGGATTATGTCCCTTAATCAAGAGTTGCATTTACAATTTAGTCTCACAGAGTTTAGTTTGCCAAGTGCTTTGGCTTTTATGTCACTTTAGGGTTTTTGTTGGCCCAGTAAATGTGGTTCCAGTTGGGATCAAGAGAGGTTTGAGAGTTCCTCTAACTTCTCAAGATCTCAACCTGCACTTCTTCAAGACTGAAAAGGTGAACAGGAAGAGAGTGAAAGGTCTTGATTTCTGTTAAGGGCCACTTAATCCTGGTTGCCTAAGGGGCGGTAGGAATGTGAGAAGCCTGGGGGATGGGGCCGGGCTACCTAGTAGGTGCTTATGCTTGTGCAGAATTGTGAGCATAGTTGTGCTTTAGCAGTAGCAAGCTTCCTCTTCTTCTCTCATCCCTTTCTTACATTTGTAAAGATGCTATATCATAGTGCATTTTGTTGGCTCTTCCACCCAGACCTCTTTGGATCTCTTTTTAACATGTCTATGGACAACACCCCCCCCCCCAACCCCTCCACTTTTTGGTTTCTATTCTAACACTGGACAACTATAAATCTCCTTTGGGAAGTACCCCCTGGTGTTGGTGTTGGGTGCATCTTGTCAGAAAGTACTCATGATCAGAATGTCCTCCTGTTCCCTTTTCTCCCCCTTCAGCCAGCTCTTATCAGATGACTCACAGGTACCAGGGTATGGAAAGCCATGTTCTCTCACTCCGAGATTTGGCGGAATGTTCCAGAGTTCCCTTGGAGGCAGTGGGCTGAAACTACCTCAAGTGGATTTTGCTTGAGATCACACACCTGCATGGCTGTCTTCCACTCTCTGACCTGCAGCCCCACTCCCTTACCCGACTTCCCTGGAACCGCTTCTTTAGGAATCACTTGCATTCCAACACTTGTCTCAGGGTCTGCTTCTGGGGAAACCAACCTAAGATTTCTGTTTAATATTTTTTTTAATATTCAGGAATTTTTATGATAGCCATTCTCGCCCCGTCTGCTTTCTGTCATCTCACAGTAAGAGATAATCACTATGAATAATTTAATGTGTATTTTTGCAGAAATTATGGATATGCATGCTTTTATCATAATTATACTAACACAGCATAATGTTCTATAACATTTTTAATGCAATAGTATATTGTGGCCATTTTTATGCGATATAAAACAACTTATGTTTTTGAGGATTCATAGTGTTTCATAGCATTGACATACCATAATGTGTTTGATCCATTCCTTATGAATATTTCGACTCTTTTGGATTTTTAAAATATATTTGTGAATATTTAAAATGAATTCCTAGAATTGTAGATACTGGTTCAATGCTGGGAATGTACAGTAAGATTTTTGATAAATATACATTTTCCCCTAATGGACTATGCCAAAATGTAGTACCATACATAGTGTTTTCGCATATCTATGCCCCTTTGTGGACAGTGTTTTTCCTTTTTTTGACTTTGCCACTCTATTTAAGGAAGACACCTCATTGTTTATTAGGAAGGTAAAGTGTGTTTTCATATTTAATCATTTGTATTTCTTATTCTTATATCATTTTTTTTCTATTGCTTTAAACTTCTATACTTTTTTTATATTGCTCTTGCACAATTGTTTATTTTATTATTCCTGAATTTTTTTACATCATGGGAGTTGTTGTAGATACTGTTTCTATGCCTGACATTTTAGATTTATTTATTTATTTATTTGCTGGCATACAAGGAAAGATATTTATTTTAGCATATTTATGTTCATATGAGTTCTATTTCTGTACTAGATTATTTTTAATTTGATTCTCCTGGATTTTATGTATAGATAATTATATTATCTCTAAATAATCTTATATTAGGCCCTTTCTATTAAACATTAATGCCTCTTGAATTAAAATTGATTCTAGTGTACTGAGTAAAACCTTCAGAATAGTGTTGACAAACATTGGGAAAGTTGGGGTTTTCATATTTCCAACTTTAATGGAAACTTTACTAAATATGATGTTTACTTTTAGCTTCTGATAATCTATCAAGTTAGAAATATACTTTTATATTCCACATTAAAATAAATTTGCTGATCGCAGAAGTCAATTTTAGATATGGTTTTAGCATCCTTCAAAATGATCATATATTTCTAAAATGCTAACCTTTTTATATTTATTTATGAAACCTAATTTTCCTAATATTTTCCCAATATTAAGCTGTTTAAGCCAAGGTAAACGATCTGCCTTTTTTTTTTCTTTTTAAAGATTTTATTTATTTATTCATGAGAAACACAGAGATAGAGAGAGAGAGAGAGGCAGAGACACAGGCAGAGGGAGAAGCAGCCTCCATGCAGGGAGCCTGACATGGGACCTGATCCCGGGACTCCAGGAACATACCCCAGGCTGAGGGCGGCGCTAAACCTCTAAGCCACTGGGGCTGCCCTCCCTTTTACTAATTTTAAAAGAAAAGTATGCATTTTTGTGCACCTTCAAATTTATTTAGCATAAAATTATATATACCCTTACTTTAATTTTAAAAAATTTACTCCACACCTGTGAATTTACTCCATGTCCCCCCCAAAGTTTGTATGTTTTGAAGCAGTAGTAGTAGTAGTAGTAGTAGCAGCCCCCCAAACAGGGGGCCTGCCTTCCTCCTTTCTAGATCAATGGCTGTAACTAGAAGCCTTCTGTGGCAGATTGTGCAGTTCGTTCTGTAAGCTGTCCAAGGTGAATGAAGCCTCACATTAAGAGCGAGCATCCAGAGCCTCAGCCTTCTTTCTGCTCACTGGAGGACGTTGCAGCCTCCAGGGTGCTGCCCTGGTGCCTTGGTGCACTCCCAGCTCCTCCTGGGCTGAGCTTGGTGGTGGGAAGAGGGTACTCAGTGGCGTTGTTCTCCTTTGCCTTTGTTTGGTTACAGGCTGCTCCGCACATCTGGCTTTTGCATAATTCTGATTCACTCTTCTTTCCTCCCTCTAGAGGTTCTCAAATCTTGCAGGCTTTTGGCATCCTTTCCTCTTTCTAGCACCACTATGCATTCATTCTTGTTTTTGCATTCCTAGTTCATGTCATTGGAAATTTGGGAGGGAGGCAAGGTAAATACATTCACTCAGCTTTCCCCATTGCAACTGGAAATCTTTTAGTCTTTTTTGGCTCATTTTTCTTCAGCCCTTACAATATCCATTCAGTCACAAAATCCTATGAAATTTCCTTCCAAATCCTTCTGTAAACTGTCTCTTCCTCTCCACCTGCTGCCATTTCATTGCTACAGCAGCCTCCTAGCTGGTCTACTTTATTCCAAAACAAGCCTTGTAAATTCATTCCACATGCCATAGAATCATCTGTTTTAAATCCTCTTTTGATTTACTATGTCACTCAACTTTTAAGAATAAGATTGTGATTCCCTTTTTCTTAACATACCGTGTCTAAATTTTTTTTTGCCTGGTTTTCCAGCCTTAAATCTCTCGTCCAATATTCATCATATACTAATAACTGCAGCCAGGTTTGTATCCTTAATACTCCATGAATACTTCAGAGTAGAGGAAAAGCATGGGTTTTGATATCAGATTGACTTGGGTTCCAGTGCTTTCTTTGGCATCTTGGACAAGCCAATAGATCTACTCAATTTCAGTTTCTTCATAAGATAATGTCAATTATAGCTATTTCATAGGGTTGTGATGATTATATACAAAAATGTAAAATGCCTAGTACTTAGCATTAGCGTAACAAAGATGAGTGTTCCTTCCCATCTGCAACACCTTAGTTTCTTGCTATGCAAGCAACAGAAGCTGACTCTGACAAACTTAAGCAGAGAAGAAATTCATGAGAATGGAGTGACTCACCGGAAATGTTGGAGAACCAGGCATGTATAGAGCAGAATCAAGGGTCTGGGTGTCAGGAAAGTATCAATTAGGCAAGATGATGAATACATGCCAACTTTTTTTCTTCAGTTCTTGTTTTGCTTCATTTAAGATGTCATGTTCTGGTTGAGAGAGTCTGGTTGACTTGAAAAAGGTGGGATACTTTGATCAGCAGTTCTACATGTACTAGAGAATCAACGCTCTATGTTCCCATTAGAGAACTTGTGATTAGAACTCCCACTAAAGGAAGAACTCTATTAGAGAAGAGACACAAACACCTCCAGCTCTTCACCTTAATTAGTGTGATTTTTCACTCATAGACATAGACAACCAAAGATCACCAGACATTTAAGAGAAATCATTGGCGAGGAGGAGGAGGAGGAGGAGGAGGAGGAGGAGGAGCTACCCTGGAGGAAACAATTAATATAAGGGATGGGTTTCAATTTTAAGGATTCCTAATTAGTATTCTCAAAAACTCAAGAGGATATTGCATCCTGAAAATAAGAACAGGCTGCTTTGGAAATGAAATATATAAATGACAAAATTAGAAAGTTGAGGAGAAGATTAAAAAGAACAGGGCTAACATTCATGCTGGTGAACTCTAAGAGGAAGTCTGCCAAGACAGAACCAAAAAACCAAAATAGGAAATGGAAAAAAAAAAAATAGGAAATGGGAGTGAATAGTAAAGAGACGTAGAGGACAAATTCAGAAAATCCAGTGAGGTGCCCCAGAAACAGAGACTATGAGAGAAGGGAACCTAGAAAAAAAAATGTTGAAGGTGCTGATTTAAAAAAAATTAGTGAAATTTCTGAACTCAAAGGGAAAAATAAGAAAATCTGAAGAGTTTTCATAGAAACAAGAGATTACTGACACAGACGTGCGCGCACACACACACACACACACACATATCTCATTAACCACACTGGAAATTAGAAGCAATGGAATAATGCCTACATAGTTAGTTCTAAGGGGAAAGCGATATTGAATCAACAGCCAAATTATTGAATATGAAGGAAGGAGAGGGAAGGAGAGAAAATCAGAGAAAACAAAAAAATGGGGCATGCAAGGATCTCAGGGGAGGTACCATTCATTCCATATGGAACGATCTTTAAAGACATACCTCAGCCAAGCAAGAAATAGAGAACAGAGAGATGATATGGGATACAGAGGTGTCTGAGGATGACTCAGAAGACGTGAAGATCCGTTAGCCTCTGACTTGGGAAAAGTAGGAAGTTCTGTTTCCTTCTCTGCCGTCTAGTTACACTGTGGCTCTATGGGGAATTCCATTTCAACCCTCTCAGTTTTAGAAATGCTGTTTATTAGCTTACTGTGTTTAGAATGGATTGATACACAAAGCATGAATGATTTGAATGTAGTTTAAGAACAGAACGTAACCACAATGAATGTTAATGAACTAAAGTAATAGAATATAATTAAAATTGGAGAGTAAAAGGAATACACAGGTGAAGATAGGCAAGCATGACAGTTTCTTTATCTTTCATAGTAAGAAGTGAAGAGAAGCTGTCTAATGTTAATAAATTAAGAAATGGACTTAAAGTCCTAAAAGCTACCAAATAATAGCAGAATTAAAAATGCTACCAACAAAAATTCAGTGTGTAAATTTATTTTTTCTGTCATATTAAACAGATGAGAATAATAATTTTAGTAGTAACATCTGGAGATGGCTTTTGACCTTCAAATGTGATTTTGTATACGTGTACTTCTTTTTGTGTAGTGCTTTTGACAAATATTATCACTCTATGAATTTCAAAATAAGGGAGGACTTTTAGGGGCGGGAGCTTCCCAGCAGGTGTAAAAGCATGCTTGTGAGGTCATGAGTGTGCCTTCACTGGGATGTGACGACTGTTAATGGCACAGATTGAGGTGATGGTTTCATGAGTATATACTTATCTTCAAGTACATCCATTATAAATGTGTATAACTTTTTGTGTGTCAATCATCCCTCAATAAAGTGATTTGAAAAAAGGGGTAATCGGAGGCAATCTCTTGGGTCATGGAGTTGGGCAGAGTTTCCCAAACTCAGCACTACTGACATTTTGGCCCAAGTAATTACTTGTGTGAGGGGTTAGGGGTAGGGAGAAAGGGGTTGTCCTGTGCATTGTAGGATGTTCAGCAGCATCCCTGTCCTCTACCCACTAGATGCCAGTATCAGACTCTCAATTGTGACAACCAAAAGTGTCTCCAGACATTGACACATGTGCCCTGGGGAGCAAAACATACCAGACTGAGGCTCACCACTGTAGAAGATTCCTGGCTGTGAGAAGCTGAACCAAGTGACCACTTTGGCCTCTTCCGATGAAATACTTTGTCTTTGCACTTTTGGGAAGGGTCAGCATTTTACAAAGACCTAGTTTCTTAACACTTTTTTCCCGCCATCTCAGTTTCCCTCAGCTCAGTCTCCTTCAGTTCAGTTCAGTTCAAACAATATTTTTGAGTGTCAGCTCTATTAGGCATTCTGCCCAGGGTACACATCTCTATTTAACAAATTGTCCTTTTTAAGGCAAATGGAAGAGTGACCCCCCTGATATTTCTCTCCTGGATATGATTTCTCTCTTTAGCAGAAGTTCACACATTTTATTTTGCCTCAGGTACAGCTCTTAATCAGTTGTTAGGGCTGGCTCAGAGAATTTTAGTAAAGCCTTTGAATTTCCATATTTTAAAACGCAGTAAAAAGAAAAAAATACTTCGTAGAAGATAGAAGACAACAAATAAAACTGAAAATGATCACAAATAATAGTTGGTTAATACAAATATGAACTAAACCACACTGGATGCATGTATTTGTTATGATTAAAATATAGTGGGATTACATTCTTCAAAGAGTCTATCACAAACCCACATTATAATATGCATATTAAAACTGGAGAGTAGGGCACCTGGGTGGCTCAGTGGTGGCTCAGCATCTGCCTTCGGCTCAGGTCGTGATCCCAGGGTCCAGGATTGAGTCCTGTATGGGGCTCCCCACAGGAGCCTATGTCTCTGTCTCTCTCTCTGTCTCTCATGAATAAATAAATAAAAATCTTATAAGAAAAAATCAACCAAACCTGGAGAGTAACACTTTTGAATGGGAAATTTGATCCACTGTATTTTGAGATTTTAAAAAGTAGCTTAACACTATTAAATTCAGCTCTTAGGAGTTAGAATGCATTTCCTTTTTATTGAAAAATTGGGAATTTTCAAATTTATTGAAATGTAAACTCTGAGTTACTCTATTTTTATAAGTGGTATGAATCAGTTTCTTCTACATTGGAACGCATTTTTAATTAAATTTCTCCTTTAAGGCAATTCTCTCTTTTTTTAAAAAATATATCTATGAAGATATACTATAGAAGTGTGTCTTCTCCCCCAGAGATAAACATGGTAATAAACAAACAGAATCCCTGCTGGTGTTAAAATTTAAAATACAGTATATTTTTGTGAAATTATAGCTATATATAAATAATGACTTTATATGGGGATAAAATCTCAGAACCACAGCGGACTACAGCACTATGCCATTGTATCTATGTTGGAAGAGCCTCTTCCTAGGCTCCTGTAGCTTCTGCAGTGAGTGTGTGTGGACACCCTGGGTGGCCCAGTACATTCTTACTTCTGCCGTTATATAAACACACATATGCACACAGACAACACTTTCTTACTGAACTTTTCCGACTACATCAAAAATGATATGTTTTCATTAGCAGGAGAATGCTTTGTCTCTACCTTGGAAGTTACAGACCTGCTTATATTGTGTTAATGTCACTCCCCACAAATGCCTGAACAAGCCATTATTTACTGATACACTCTTAGCTTCCATCAAAGGTTAATGTAGGAAATAACCAAAGAAAAACATTTTTTTTGGTAACACGTATATTCATGTTTTCATTCATTGCTTCATTCACAAGTTTAAGTGTCTACTGTAGGCATCATACTAAGCCAAGATTTTCCATAAAACATGTTCCTAAGGACAAAAGTATGAGAGTTTTCAAGTCAGTGTTTCTATTAATTTTTTCTACCGGGAAGAGCACAGCTAATTTATAGCTCAGTACCTTTACTAAACCCAATTTTCTCGAAGTTTTTCTCTCCCACTATGTAGTTCTTGACCCTGTGGTCCTATTCTATATAGCTTATGTCATGTGCCATGAAAATACTTTTCGAAACTATTTGTGCTAAAAGTTTCTTTCCCAGATGTTTCTCCATTGCTGTTCTCATGTTCCTGAAATTTGATGGAGTCTTTTCACTTCTGTAGGTATGAATTTCCTTAAAAATTTTCCTTCTGAAAATTTAGGTGGTCGGATTCAGTGATTCCCAAGTGCTGGTGCACGTATGCCGCTGCAGCAGCCACAGTAAAAGAGCTTGTTCAGAGCCTTCAGGCATGTTACATCAGTGTCTCTGGGTTGGGGCCAAGGCACCAGGTGTTTCTGGGGCCCAGCCAGATTTGGGAACCCCTAGACCAGATGGTCTCTTAGATGTTCTTTGGCTTTATGAATTTATGATGCTGTTGGAGCCCTGGCCCCGGGTGGGTGGAATATAAGACAGCCCCTAGGGAAGGAGCTTTGGCTCTCCTGATTACACCGTCACAGGAAGGAGACCCACTTGGGTCTCACAGCAGGGGTTTTCCCAGCTTTTGCAGACATTTCCTTCAGAGCCATGGTATGTACTTCTCTCTGGGCTCCTACCCTCCATGCACACCTCCATAACTCTTTGTGTTATGGTTTGGTATTTATGGATGCTCATCTTTGTATATTCCACCTGACTCAAGTGCTGTCCACAAACACAGAGAATGTGGATGTGAGTTTCTAACACCACAGCCAACCCCCCAGTAAGCATCCGGCAAATGCTCAAGTGACTGAGTGAGTGAACTCTTGAGAGAAACCACTCAGTAACACCCCTGATAAGCTGTGCCACAAAGCCAATGGAAAACCATCTGTGACATATCACAAGGAAGAAATTTGAGTGGCAAATTAAATCTAAACCCTTAGATGCCAGAGTCACTGACCTTCAAAGTATACCTGAACCCCTTGTGTGGATTTATATAGGAAGAGGCCCTTTACTTTTCTTAATGATATTATCGTAAGGATCCTTTGGGATAAAACTTTTACATCTATGTTACAGCACCATACAAAAATGGATTTATTTGCTGTCTGTTATCTTCTATCAGAACAAAGAAAGGATATTCTCAATAGCCAAGGAACTGATTAGTTCCATTGTTTACTCTTTTAGAAGTAAATATGGATAGGCACAATTAAAATTTGATGTTCATTCGCAAATATGCACTTTACAATGCTATATAATCTCTTCCTATCATTATCATTGACTCATGTTTTTAGTAAAATATGCTTTGTTGTTGTTCTTTTTAATATATTGTCATTTATATAATTAGAGAAATATATAATACAGGAAAAATTTTATTTCTAAAGTTTAGAGTCAATCGTTAGATAGAAAGTGTCATGAAAATAAGGATTGAGACATTCAACAATTTTACATTTATGATCAAGATTTATGATCTGATTTTTAATTCTGATATTTGAGTGCTTTTCTACATAAATCTCCTTATTTCATTTATCTGTTATTTCATGAGATAATAGGTTTAATTTTCTGACATTTATATACTAAGGCCATTTTCTTACTATAGCTTCATTTACCCTCTTTTCAAATTGGAATCACCATGTATCAGATTTTGTTTAGTGTTAAGGTGATTATTTCGTGATTCAGATTTTTTAAAATTTCTAGGACCACATACGGTTTTAACAATCATCACTTTACCTGTAAGTGCACACTGTGACCTTCTTGTAACAATGAGATGTCCCAATTCTCTCATCTTATGTTTAAGTAAATGTAGTGTAACATAATGGCACATGTAAGTAGGCATGGCCTGACCTGAGGAGCCAAGCATGACTCTGTAGGGAATGGTGCCTCTTCTTATTATACTGAACAAGAGTATTTCTAGCAGATAAGGGAGCATATCTACTTTCAGTTGAAGAGTATTATTTGTAGACAGTTATGGTTTAAGCAGGACACAGCTCACAAGCTACGTGTGATAAAGGGATCCTCTGTTTATCCACAGCATTCCCATATAGGCTGTCGGAAGATTCTAGCATTTTCATTCAGGAACAGCTTTTCTTCTGGGCTCTAAACAACAAAAAATATTATGGTATAAGAAACCCTTTTTATCTGTTGTACAACATTTATGTAACACATCAAAAGTGACACAGCAAAGGCACGTGACCAAATCCTTAAGCAAATTCCTTTTATAATATTTGGTTTTGCTTTGTCTTTGGGTTTATATTGGGGAGATGTAGAACCATATCAAATGTATCCAAGTTATTATTAAATGACGTGCTTGCAGTAAAAGAACAGTATTTTCTGAGTGCCTGCAGTGAGCAAAAGCTGTCATTTTTCAGTGTTATTAATGAGAGATTTAAAGTTTTTATTAAGAATTCTGGGGTGCTAGAGGTTTCTGGGTAAAGTGTGAATCATTGGGAGAGATGTGCCAGTGTTGGTGTGAAATCTGGTTCCTTTAGTGATGTAATACATGTCATAGCTTGTGGATTTCTGTTATCTCGAGTTGACCTTGTTGATGTCATAATACAGTGTGGTTCAAGGATCTCATCTCCAGATATGTCAGAGAGAGGTTATACGGTGTGCTATAAAAGAAGCAAAAGTCATGCTTTTTCTCTTTACGTATGTTGCCTTCTCTTGCCTCCCATACACCCAGCTTTGAATCTACTTAATAAGCACTCTAACAGAACCTTCTGCTAAGATCTTTCTTTGGGGATTCATGTGGTTTTGGCTATTTCCCAATTCTGTATATACCATAATTCTCTTAGTTAAAAAAAAAAAAAACTCTCTAAATTCCAATTGTGCCTACCTGTGTGGTACTCTGGATTTTAACAAGCCTAATACAGGATTTCAACCTTTGTAACCCTATGTGCTGAAATGGGATGATGTTTTATATGTTAGCACTATACTCCCATGTCACCCTCTTGAACACCTACAAGCATCTTAAATGGTTAGCTTCAGATGCCCGGCTTTTAATTTTCTAAATCTCAGAGCTGCTAGGTTTCTCTTAAGGTGAACCTTCCAACCTTATTTTTTATCTTCAGATAATCCATATATTTGAATGTACACGACGAAACGTATTTTGCTTTAGGTATGTACTTCAATCAGAATCTTTGAAAGTTAAATGTTCTTGTATCTGCAAGCGGCCAGAAAACCACTTTCCCAACTTTATTTTAGTGAACTTTGGAGGTGGAGGAAGATGTACTTGGGTACTAAAGCCCAAGCCAGGATCCTCCTTTCTCAGCTTCAAATGGCACAGGAAACCCCCTTCAGATTTCCAGCATGCTCTCTCAGAATAGCACTCATTTCTGTGCCACAGAACACGCTTCGGCTTCTTGCTGAGAGCCAACAGGAGGCACAGCAGATGTATTAGTAAATCACAGAAATTACAAAACTATGAAGAAATACAGCCACATGCCATTGAAAGGCTCCAATGTATAAATGTGCCTGGGAGTGTGCTGTGGCCCCTGACTGTTGAGGACCTGGCCAAGAAACTGGCTGTGAAGGTTGTCCCATTGCTAGAACAATGGACAGCCATAGGTGAAAAATGTGTGGCATGGGGGTTAGCCAGAGGTGGCCAGGGAATGGTTTAGAGACTGGTGAAATGACTGAGGATATGCAGAGTATAGGCAGGGAAGACTGGAATGAGCTGGAAGGCTCAAATGGAGGGGAAGGTTGGGGCAAGTAGTGGCAGTAGGTCAGGCATGAGGACAGAGGCTTTGGCCCATTATAGGTCTCTGAGCTTCAGGTAGAGCTAGCTCCAGCACTCTGAAAATCTCCTTAGGATGGATGTTTACTTGGCGGCAGTGTTAATTGGTTGGAGCCTTGTACGTGCCACAGCCTGGTTTAGTCTGTGGCTGCCCTAGCCCAGGGTATTTGCTTAGCAAAGGGAGCTCAGGCTTTTATCCTGAGTCTGGTTCCTGTAAAAAAAAAAAAAAAAAAAGTGAATTATTGTTCTTCTAGCACTAACTTCAGAAGGAAGGCCCATGTCTGGTCTGACGGAGAACCCTGCCAGCCTGTCCACCCAGTCCCTGAGTCTGGCATATTAATCTAAGAGAATGGTTCTCAACTTTTAATTTGCAACCACCTGGGAACTGCAGGTACTTGGCTGCTGCTCGAGGAGATAGATATCAGGTGTATAAGGTGGGGCCCAGGAGCCTGAATTTTAAGCAGCGCTTAAAGGGTTTCTAATGCATGTTTTAGAGACAATTAGAGAAACACTAGCCTAAGGGGAGCTGCTTCTCCTGCTCTAGGGACATTAATAACTTAGGATCCTGATAGAATTTGTCCTCCAAAGAGGGACCCTCTGCAGGGGATGAGATGTGTGACTCCCTATATTCATTATACCATTCTAGGTTTTACCATTGGTAAGTACGTTCCTAACACCTAGTCCTTTCTTTTTTGAAGGGTCAGGCTGAGTCATCTTGATACTTAAGCAGATATTGAGGATGTGGACAGACTCCAAATATGCAACAGAACAAAAAGGAGAGTGGCTTGCAGATGGGTTTATTATCATTCACTAGTAGTTGAGGAGCTAGCTGGTGGTCCATTTATTTTACTGTTCTGTCTCTTAGACATACGGTATCTATCCAATGTAGGGTTGGATTTGTTAATTTTTCTCACCTGTCTTTGACAATGAACAAATTGCAGGTGAGTTTTAACTTATTGATTTGGAAAAAAGAAAAAGTTCAGAATGGGTTTTGATTTCGAAGGCTTTTTCAGAATGATTGTTAATTTAAACACTTAATAGAAGAATAGTGGCATAAGAGTCTGTGACCAACACTATTAAAATATAGTATCATAATCACCATCTACAATGTGTTTGTTCTTTGTAAAATTCTGGCACAAGTAGAATTGTAGAATTCTTACAATTCTTAGAAGACATAGCTATGGTCAATGGCATACAAGCAAAAATTTGCTGAGTGCTACTTCCAGGAAAACTTTTGCTTTTTTTATTAAAATAAGGATAAATTTGGTTGGAATGCCTTTTGCCCTTTGGCACTTTGCCTCCTTTTCCCTTGGATTATAGAATTGTAACTAGGGGGTGCAGCAGCCATCCTGTGAACATGAGGCAGCAAGCGTGGGCAGAGAGCTACATCTTGAACAGCAGAGAGGAATGATGACAAAGCCTGGTCTCCTAAGGCTTTGTGGAGCATCTGGATCAGCCCTTGCCTATTTGTCTCGGGACTTCTTGTTTCTTGAGTACCTGCCTATTTAAGCCACATATTGTCCTAATTGCTACAGAATACTAAAACATTCCATGAAGTTTTCCACCTTAATAAAAATACCCATTATCAGGGCCTCTGGGTGGCTCAGTCAGTTAAGGATCCGACTTCAGCTCAGGTCATGATCTTGGGGTCCTGGGATAGAGCCCTGCGTTGGGAATCCCTGCTCAGTGGGGAGCCGGCTTCTCCTTCTCCCTCTGCCTGGCCTCTCATTTGTGTGCCCCCCCCCCTTTCTCTCAAATAAATAAATAAAATCTTTAAAAAAAATTTTTAAAAATGAAAATACCCATTATCAAAGATAGTTATGAACCATTATGAAGAGGACACCTTAGTTAAAAAGAAAAGAAGAAAGAAAAATGTCCTTACAAACCATGCACCAGAGCCTGATGAGATTCAAAAGGAATTACAAGGAGTTTCGAATGACAGTCTGTTTCTCTTACAGCCTATGTGGTGGCAAATTGCTTTGTAACTTCAGGTAGTAGCCATGAAATGTCTTAGGATCTGAGATGGTGAGTTCTGTATCTTATAAACTATCCAGAGGAAACACTTTCATGACATGAGTATATTGTGATGTAAGAACTGGACTAGCTCTTATCCCCTCAGAATCGGCAACAGACAATGGAATGTTTCAGTACAACTTTTCAGTCAATTTTTGCTGATGTTCTTGGTGAGGTACAATTGGTGTAAACAAAATTTGAGTACATAAGAATTTTCCAGACTTGGTAAACCAGTCAGAGAAACAGAACTACAAGGCTGCATCTGATTATGAGTCTTTCAACTTTGAGAACTGGAATTTGGAAAGACAAGCGTGTGATTTAACAAACTTGGGATGTTTCATAGTGAGGCAGGGCATGTTTGAGCCAGAACGCTTATGAAGGAGTTCACAGGGCTCAATCAGGTAGAGACATGAGTCAAGCATAGAAATGGTATTGTGTAAGGAACTCTGGATTGGGGGCAGGAATTTGAACTTGAAAATTAAATACTTCTTGTTGACTAGCTGTGTGACTCTAAGCAAGTCATGGTATCACTCAACCTCAGTGTTTTTCCCTGAAAATATTATATGAACTTTAAAGTTATGCTCAGACCTAAAATTCTATGATTCTATAGTAATTTCACAAGGATAGGGATCAGTTCCTTCGGGTGAGAGCAGATTTTAAGCACAGGCATCTTAGGTGCCTGAATAGCTCCTTGGCAATAGTATTTAATGTTATTATTGCAAGAACCCAGGTAATAATATTAAAAATTGTTGCCAGTTTTTTTCAAAAGAAATGCAATCTTATTCAACTATGAT
This sequence comes from Vulpes lagopus, assembly GCF_018345385.1. NCBI lineage: Eukaryota > Metazoa > Chordata > Mammalia > Carnivora > Canidae > Vulpes > Vulpes lagopus. The sequence goes on along the minus strand of NC_054847.1, from coordinate 21,187,076 downwards.
TTTGCATTTGTCTGGAGTTCTCTATCTTAAAAGGGTTTTGGCCTCTTTTTAAAGATCTAGTCTATGGAATATAGGAGATAGAAATTTACTTTAAAACATGAGTCTGAGAGTCATCTCTGATTCAGCCTATGCCTTTCCCTTCTCTTATCACACAGCTTGTTGAAAACTGCATCAAAACAGTGGTATTCCTCGGACTACCACTCTTTTCACTCAGAAATAAGACTCTGGGAGAAAGTTCATTGGTGTGTGCATTAGTCAGGGTTCAGCTAGGCAAGCAGAACCAATGGAAGATTAGATAGGTGGATAGATGATAGATTAGATAGATCAATTGATAGATAGATATACATACACATGTATGCATACACATGTATACTTCTAGACATATTTGTATGTAAACACATACATTGTTCATTATTCATCTATCCAAAATTAAGGCTATAATTCAATAAATTACCTTATAACTCACTTACCTGGTTTGCCAGCCAAACTAGTGGCTTTAACTCTCTCTGTCATGCTAACAAATCCTGTGGAACAGTGAGAGTTTGAATCCATTAGATACCTTTCTGAGCTCTTTCTTAGTATAGCAGAGTTTCTTTTGTCAAGTCAGTTTTCTTTTGCACCCAGCTTATTCATTCCACCCTTAATTGTTATTGTGATTCTGTAACTTAATTATTATTGTGAATTGATAAAAATTGTCTCTGAAGAGAAAAGTAATTTCATTTATAAAACTTTAGTTAAGTATCATTGAAAGAGTAAATAAGGGCTACTTATTTTTCCTAATTGGTAAAAAATTAGGCATGGGCAAGGTAACTGGAATAAAAGGCAACATTTTTCTAAAACTCTGGGCAGATTCTACATCCAGATTACTTTGCAAGTATGTTCATTTTGGAAGTACTTAAAGGAATCAGTACTATAAGTCTTAGAGAAAGTGTGTTTTTTTTAATAAGAAATATGACATGTAACTCCCATCATGGGCCAATTCTCAGAGAAGAGTTCCAGACCTTACAGTGAAAGATTGGCATATTTTTACATTTTGATCAAAATTTTAAAAAATTTTATATAAGAAGTCCTTGCTAGTACATTAGCACAAGGAAAATAAGTAGTGTTCATATTATAAAAGGATGACTAAAATAGGTAATATGATTCTATAACTAGAAAACCCCTCAAAATCAAAAACAGCAAAAAATCCTAGAACTAATAAGTGAGTTTAGCAAAGTTTCAGGATATACAATTAGTATATAAAAGTCAATTACTGTCCTATATACCAGCACAGAACAATTGGACTTTTTTTTTTCAATTGGACTTTGAAATTTAAAAAATAATTTCATTACAACACCATGAAAGTTAAGGATGTACTTAAGTAAAAAATCAAAGAATGTCAGGATCTATCTGTAAAAAACTGTAAGACATGGATGAAAAAAAAAGAAGAGCTAAATAAATGGAGAGATATGCTGTGTTCATTGTTTGGAAGTCTCAGTATTGTTAAGAAATGATTTCTTAAAAAAAAAAAGAAATCATTTCTTACCAACTTGATCTACAGAGTAATGCAATACCATTGAAAAAATCTAGCAAGCCATAGATATTGACAAACTAGTCCTAAAGTTTATGTGGAAAGACAAAGACCCAGATAACCAATATAGCACTGAAGAAGAAGAACAAAGTTGGAAGACTCACACTACCCTCATTTTAGAACTACCCTAATTTTAGGACTAATTAGGACTCTAATATTAGGCCATAATAATCAAGACCGTGTAGAATTGATAAAAGAATAGACACATAGATCAATAGAACAGAATAGAGGGCCCAGAGATAGACCTGCACAAATATAGTGAGCTAATCTTTAAAAAAGGAGCAAATGCAATTTAACAGAGAGAGGACAGTTTTTTTAACAAATGGTGCTGGAACAATTGGATATGCATATGCAAAATATGTAACTTGACACAGAGTTTACATCTGTCACAAAAACTAACTCAAAATTATAAACCTAAATATAAAATGAAAAACAATAAAACTTCTAGAAGAAAACATAGGAGAAAATCTGGGTGACCTTGGGTCTGTTGATGAATTTTTAAATAGAAAACCAAAAGCACAATCCAGGAAAGGAAAAATTGATAATTTGGTCTTTATTAAAAATTGACAGCTTCTTGGTGAAAGCACTAATAAAAGAATGAAAAGAAAAACCACAGTCTGAAAAAATATATGCTGAGTGCATATCTGATTAGGGTCTTTTATCCAGAATATACAAGGAATTCTTAAAACACAATAATAAAAATGATTTAAAAATGGGCAGAAAATCTTAATCTCATCATAGAAGATATACAAATGGCAAATAAGCAAGTGGAAAGATGCTCAATATCATTTGTCATATGAAATTGCGCATTAAAACAATTACGAGATACCACTACATACCTGTTAAAATACCTAAACTACAAATAACTTCCAATACCAATGGCTGGCAAGGATGCGGAGCAACAGGAATTCAGTCTTTGCTAATGAGAATGCAAAATGGTATAGACACTTTGGGAAAACGTTTTGGCAGTTCCTTGCAAAGCTACACATAGTTTTATCATAGGATTCAGCAACTGAGCTTCTACATATTTACACAATAGAATTAAAAAACTTTTTATACACAAACCCCTGCATGCAAATGTTTAGGGCATCTTTATTCATAATCACCAAAAACTGGAAGCACACAAGATGTCCTTAAATAGGTGAGCAGATAAACAGATAATGGTACATATGTATAATAGGATATTATTCAGTAATAGAAAACATGTGTGGTCAAGCTAGGAAAAATATGGATGAATCTTAAATGCATATTGCTAAGTGAAAGAAGCCCAGCTAAATGGCCACACACTTTATGGCTGCGTGACAGTCTGGAAAAGGCAAAACTATAGAGACTGTAAACAGATTAGTGATTGGCAAGGGGTTGGGGGTAGAGGAGCTTACAGATGGCAAAGCATAGACATTTTAGGGCACTGAAGCTATTCTATATGATACCATAATGGTAGATATTTGACACCAGGCATTTGTTAAAGTACATACAATTTGCGACACAAAGAGTGGATCTTCATGCATTAAAAAAAAAAAAAAATTAGGAGGTCAGGGATTCTGGGACAGAATGCAGAATATCATAAAACAATCTAACTGCATTACAAATGAATGAAATGGCCTCACTGAAGAGGATAGGGATTAGGGGGAGTTACTGACCTAAGTAACGACAGATGAAATGGGGTCTGTAAAACTAAAGGCACTGTACCCTAGTTGATAAAATTGTTTCCCCTGGAGGTCCAAGTCAGTTGTCCTTACATCACTATACATGTACACCAGAATCACTTAAGTAAGTGTATGGCGCATGTAGGAGCTAGATTTCTTACTTTGGAGCTGGAATCTACAAATAAGAAAGAGGAGGAGGCTAGAATGATCCATGTGGTAATGGACTAGAATTGGAGTCATCAGTATGAGCTCATGTTTAGTATAAATATAGATGGTTGCTCTTAGAAATATTTATAGATGTGTGTTTATACACAAGTTAGTACACACACATGTATTTCCTTGCTCTGCCAGCTGAGAGGACCCAGCAGCAACAACACCTCAGTAGCAATGAGTACACATATCAACCACATCTTAGTTTCTCATACCATTTTTTCAGTAAAAGGAACCAGGGCTCCATAGAAAAACAAGTTCTAGAACTACGGCAGGAAATATACAGTTCACATCTGGAACATCTCGTGCCCGAGAATAACAAAGTGCTCAAAAAAAAAAAAAAAATCCTCAACAATGACATATGTCAAAAGGACACAAGAGCCAAAGGAAAGAGCCTCCAGTGGTCAAAGCTGGATAATGTGAGTAGCAAGGTAAATTAATATTGGATTATAACCCAAGGTTTAAAATAAGTGAGTCTTTATTGACACGAATTACTGAATAAACAAATCTCCCATGCAGAAGGGTTCCAAATGATTTATATAGATCCTCTACCCTCAAGGAGGGATGAAGTGTAGCTCCACTCCTGAGGTTGGTCTGTGCATAGTGACTTCCTTCTAAGAAGTACTGTATGGAAAGGGGCAAAACTAATTTGTGGAGAAAGCTGACAAACACTACCTCAGCCAGATAAAACCAACATGGATGTCACGTTGATAGTATATTTTCTTGATACCATGGGATGAATATGGCACTTTAGCTGTATCGTCTTCCTCCTAAAAAGTCTAATCCTGAGAAAAACACCCGACAAATCTGAATAGAGGGACATTCCACAAAATACCTGCCCAGTACTCCTCAAAACTAAGGCCATCAAAAACAAAGCCTGAGAACTCACAGTGAAGAGGAGCCTAAGACATGATGACTAAAAAATACCACATATCCTGGATGAAATCTTAGAGTAGGCAAAGGACATTAGGGAAAGACTAAGGAAATCTGAACAAAGTATGGGCTTTAGTTAATAATAATGTACTAATATTTGTTAATTACTTACAATGAATATATCATACAGATTGGAAGATGTTAATAATAGGGGAAATTAGGTACAGGGTAAATGGGAATGCTCTACTATATTCCTAATTTCCTGTAAATTAAAAACTTATAAAATAAAAAGTTTACTTAAAAAATCTTTAAAGTGTAATGTATACATCTCTTTTAAATGGGCCGCAGGCCAGTCCTAATTTCATCAGATTAGGGGCCTTCTCCTCCTGAAAGCTCTGCCATTAATTCAGGATGAGGAATTCCACTAGGTGCCTGACTTGTGTTATTTCATTCAGCCCCACCACAACTCCTCGGGGACAGTGTTTTTCTTCAGATCTATGAATAAGGAGGCTGATGCTGAGAGAAAATGAGGGGCTTGTCAGAATTCTATCTCTAACAAATAAGATTTGGGTGGAAAAGAAATCATATGTGGGCTTTTGTAGCTTTACATTTCCTTTTCACACTGTTAGATACAGGAAGCTCTTAAAGCCATGTTGTTAGCTAGAATTAAATCATTCTTTATTGCTCTATTCTCAAAATTTATTTTTTAATCCCTTCAGGCCCCCATTTCATTAATGTATCTTTGAGACCAAACTCAAAGTAATTTAGGTATCTCAGATATTCCTAAAGTTATCTCCCCATAATCTCAATGATGTCTGTCACTCAATTCAGTATCAAGTATTTAGTGCTGAGTATTAAATTTAATATTTAGCACTACAATTTAAATTCAATATTCCTCACAACCTTTCAAATAAGAATTGAAGTTACCCTAGAAAGAAGAATATAGTAAAATCAATTTAAGAAAAATCTAAACAGAGTTGTGAGGGGATAAACAAATACTTTAACCATAAAAGTTAATAGAGTTGTTAAAATTCATCATGAAAGCTGCCACTATTTTATCTGGTGGCCAAGAAAAACAAGGAAATGTGATTAAATTATATGTCTCCTTTGAGGAGGGAACATATCAGATTCTTAGAGAAGCAAAACTTTCCCTTGTTTCAGATTCTGAAAGAATTTATTATTTAGGGTATTTTGAGGGGGTAAAATAAAAGAATTGTTCATAATAATTTCACGGCCATTATGAAAACAAAATTTATACAGTTGTTTCTCATAAAAAATGGCTAAAAGATTGAAGTCATAACAATAAAAGGCAATTCAATGCATACAGTTATTTGAGATCATATTGTAATGTAGTCAATGTATATTGTCGGAAGTTTCCAAATTCTAATTCACTTTGAGAATATGTTAGACGAGTAAGAGTGGTATATACATAGCCTGTTCCTAAAATTATCTTCTCTAAATACTATCTTTCTCATCCGGGTTTCTGTGAGTAGCTGGGTCTCAGAGAGAGCATGCTACATTCTCTAATATGTGATCTGTACTACTCATTGATTTCTTGCACAAATACTTCTTTCCGACTACCTTCTATGTCCCAAGATATCCTGGTTCATTTGACAACAGACACCTGCTCTCGTGAGCAGATGTTCTAGTGAGAGAGACAGAAGAAAGAAAGTAAATAAGCTATTAGGAGATGGTCAGACAGTAAAAGATGCTATGCAAGAAAAAAAAAAAAACAGGGGTGGTTTGGCAGGGTGGCAGTGGGGCCACATGTAGGATTGAGCAGGCGACAAAATTTTATAGAGGATAGTAAGAAAAGGCCTCCCTGACTTAGCATTAGAGCTGAGGGCAGAGAGAAATAAAGAAGCCAGACATGGGAATACCTGAAGAAAGAGAATCTGTTCCCAGGAAGAGGGAATAGAAGATGCAGTGATGCCTATTTTGCCCATTTTTGCCCATTTTAGGCATTAATAAGTTGAGTTACAACAACATTGAAATAGCAAAATATAGATGTTAAATGAAGGATGCTTAGGCTCATTCTGGCATTGCACCCTTTAACATTGTCTGGTTCGGCAGGAAGCCTCTTGTGCTTCCCATGATGGTAGTGTTATTACAATGCTTTTGAAAGAGAAGTTTAATAAAACAGGAGACTGTGTCCTTGAAAGATATAAATAGACTTACATTTTTCTTGGAATATTTTTCCATAAGATGAAGAAGATTATAATGGGAACAGGCTTGCTTCTTCTAAAAAAAATATTGGACCAAGAGACGTAAATTTGCTGCTTATTAAAAATAAATTTTTTAAAAGCTAGGAATAATACTGAAATGCAGCATTGAAGGAGTCCACTAAATTGATAGGCCTACCATTGTAAAAACCAAAATGTATGGTCATTTTAATTATACTTTTTCACTTACGTTCAAGGAGTTATCTCTGAACTAAAGGGTAAAATGAGGAAAATAATCTGCAAGTGGCCAATAGAAGGGTTTTAAGTGTTAGCAGAAAGAAGTATTTAATGAGGTCCTCTTGCCTTATCTAGCAAGAGGCTTAGGGCCGCGGATTTTGAAGCGTATTTCCGGGAACTAAAGAGCTTTATGTCATTACTTTAAGGTTATGTCACACACCATTTGCCAAGTAAATATATTCCCAAACTTATTGCAGTTCTAAACCCTAGGCCAAGTGTTTCCCATGGGGGTTTATTTTATACTTTTTAAAGTAACAAAGCATTTGTTAGAAAATACTGAATAAAATCAATTCTTTGTGTAATTTAACTCAGTACAGTCCACTAACTCTTGGTTAGTTTCTTCTGTATGCTGTTAAAGAACCTAAAACTGTACGCTCATGCTCAGGGGGTGCATTTTGTCACAGAATGTTCTCATTGAGTCCATCTTGCCAGGTCCTTCAGCCAAAAGATCTGTCCTATACCACACCCTGTGAAAAGCCATAAAATAGCCAATGGCAGTAGAAAGCACGATTGTCTGTAACCTGGAATGAAGGCCTCAACACTTCTGATTTTTCTATAGCTTGTAACATTTAGATTTTAAATTTTGGTTGTCTTGAAGTTGCTGGGGCTATGCATACATCTTTTTCCTTTTTATTTAATTTGTGAAGTCATAAGATTGCCTGATAGATTTTTGGGACACTCTCTATTCATTTACTTGTCTGAAAGACCTTCATGGGTAAAGACTGATTCTTACTCACCTTTGTGTCACCAGTCCATAAGCATAGTTCCTGTCCTTGTAGCAGTCCTCAATAAATGTTTGATGAATGAATGAATGGACAGGTGGATGCGTCTCCACTCTGCTGCTACCCAATTACAGCTCTGCCCCTGGGCTAGATCGCTGATGTTGGTGATATCTAGAATATGTTCTAAATCGATTTTTTTCTTATTTCACCAGCTTCTTTTATTTTCATGCCCAAATCAAATGATTTAATTCTTCATTTGCTAATGTCATTGGATGAATTTGGACTGTATATTAGTGTTCAGAATCAAATCATTTGCATGCACTCCAAGTTTGGGGTTTTTTAAGTTTTTATTCCATGGGAGATACTAAAAACAGAATACATGGATGACTTTCATCACATTCACAAAATGTTTCTTTTGAACATAGTAAATGGTGAACTATAAAAAGAAACACCATTTTAGTCATCACCATAGAGAAGAATAAAATAAGACCTGCATTTTGGATGCAACAAAAGATTGCATTATTATTTTCATCCTGTAGGAACCTCACATCACCCTGAATGTCATTGTGTGCGTATCACTTGTATGTTTTCTGTTTAAGACCAAAAGGAAAAAAATGTTTGAACTGAAATGCCTCCTAACCATGCCTCCTAACCAATGAAATGCCTACTATTCTCTTATCATCCCTGAGATTCAAAGGGAATGGACACCTGTCCCCTAGGTTTTTTGGCTTCAACCTGGTGTGTAAGCATATTTTTTAAAAGATTTTATTTATTTATTCATGAGAGACACAAAGAGAGCAAAGACCTAGGCAGAGGGAGAAGCAGGCTCCCTGCAGGGAGCCTGATGTAGGACTCAGGATCTTGGGATCACGACCTGAGCCGAAGGCAGATGCTCAACCGCTCAACCTCTGAGCCACATCTTTTGAAATGAAAAACAAAATAAGTCCTTTATAGAAGCGACACGATCCCTGCTATTGGTTTGATTTAAAATACTAGGTCTTAAATTACACTGGTCTTAAATTACGTTGGGAGAGGAATGTTTCATCCTTATGAGGAACAAAACTTAAATGTGGTGTTTTCATAAGAGAAATAGTTCATGTCGGTGAAATTTATTATTTCATCCTAACATTATAAACTGTACTCTTAACTATTTGTGACCTAAAATTGTCACCTTTTTCCCTTTGTAGTTTAAACAACAGTCCTCAAAACTTTGAATATTTTTGCTGTTTTACTTTTTAAACTAAGAATTCACTTGAGGTAAAGAGGCAGATGAAAGGTAAGGTGTAGGGAAACGTCTAATTCTTGAATTTGTCTTAAATTTTCTGTTTTCTTAATAGAAAACATTTATTCTTTGAATATATGTTCAGGATCCATCATTACAAAATTCAAAAACATATTGATAAGACAAAGTATATGAAAGTAATTTGATAAAAAGAAAGGAACATGTAAGGTATTGTCATTAATAATAACTTTACTAAATCAAATCTGAAAATTCAGGGCTGAGTAAACTAAGACATATATTTCAGCCTTTTGGTAAAAGAAATAGAAGCAAGAATGCAAAACTTTACTTTTAAAACAATTTTTTTTATTTATTCATGAGAGACAGAGAGAGGCAGAAACACAGGCAGAGGGAGAAGCAGGCTCCATGCAGGGAGCCCGACGTGGGACTCGATCCCGGAGCTCCAGGATCAAACCCTGGGCCGAAGGTGGCACTAAACCAGTGGGCCACTGGGGCTGCCCAAAACCGTTTCTTTTATTCCATTTTATTGCACAATCACAGAGGAGTCCTTAAACGTGCTGACCAAGATGCATACTTTTCTTGAAAAAAAAAAAAAAAAACCTGCCATTTTCCAGGTACTCTGTTTTGGATATTGACTCCCCTTATTCTTAGGGTTGCAATAACATGCCATCTTTGATTTCTAAAAGCTAAGCGAATAGTAAGTAGAAGTTTCATTTCCATTATTAGATATGGCAATTTCTTCTTCCTCTCCTAATAAATACATTTTCCACAGTATATTATCGTGTGTGTGTGTGCATGCATGTGTGTGTGTACATCTCAAATGCAGGCATTTTCCATTTCCAGCTTATCTCTATCCGTTTTAGTAATAAATCTCCCTAGCTGGCACCATAACATCTGCCCGCCTTTTTGTTGTTTGTTCTATTATTCTTGTCTAGCGATTGGACCATGATGAGAAGGTAGTGCTGGGAGCGGCCCCCTTGGGCAACTGGATACTCATGCAGTACAGACCTGTAAACAGTATAAATGATGACACTGAGCTAACTTTTAATGAGCGCTCACTCTGAGACAGTAAGCTAAGTAAGAACTTTCTGGCAGTCTTCACAGTAGTCCTCTGAGATTGATAGAACCATCTTGTTCCTGTGTCACAGAGGAGGAAACAGGCTGGTGAGGTTAAACAAAAGTAATTGTTCATCATTCCTCTTCCTCCTGACACACTGCAGTGTCACTAGAACCTAGCATGGTAGCAGGCACTCACCAGCATCCCTGCAACACCGGATGAATGAATTCATGAGGTAACTTGCCCTGGCAAATATCAAAGCCACAAAGAAATCCATGGCACCAGATTCCAAACCAAATCACCTAACCCCAAAAATCATGTCAGAGGGAGGCTGTTAACATCACCTAGAAACAATAAAAGGAGAAAGGAGGTTCCGGGGGTGAGAGGAATAAGAGCTAGCAGTGTGGAGGTAAAATCAAGTCTAAGTCAGGATAGAGGAAGACAGTAAGTGAAAACTGGGAAAGGAGAGGCATCATAGCATTGATCAGCTGTTTCCATAGCTTTGCCAACCACACATGGAAAAGTGACAGCGGGATGCACATTTCTGCATTTGCACCCTAGAGGTTGCATGGCTGACAGTCCTGGACTCTTGAGGAACAGCTGACCACTTAATTGTCCAGTGTATAGGGACATGGAGATGACAGGAAGTCTCTGGAAGCAGCAGTTTGCGTTCAGAGATTCCCACCCAGCCTGGGAAGAATGAGCCTGGCTTGTTGGTCCTCACACGGTGGGTAGGGCTAGAGCCAGGAAGAATTCTTCCCTTCACACAGTGGGAAATGCCAGACTGAAAGGACCAGAATTGTGCCCAAGAGAGAGTAACTAGGAAGCATGGTCAAGCTGGCCCATAACAGATGGGAGGCTTACAAAGATGAAGGAGGTCTGGACACCAGAAGGAGGGAGGCTTAGGGAAGATGATGGTAGGAAGGAGCATACTGAAGGCCTCAGTAACTGCAGGGAGGATCAGATGGGCACATACCCAATGCCAAAACATTGAGCTAATCGGAGCGAAGCTTAGTCTAAGAGGTGGTGGTGGACACCGGTAGAGCTACCTGTTTCTACAGACCTCTAAAGATCAATGTGAAATATTAGGACCAGTGCCAAAGATAACAATAGATTACTCTCCTCCCTCCCTCTGAGACAGCCTTTCTTTTTTCTTTTAATTTTTTTCATTTTTTTTCTTTTGACAGAAAATATGTCCATTATTAAGCCAGTCATCAATTCACAGGTTATTTGTCTATACTAGTTGGGGGGGGGGGGGGGGAAATGCTGTCATATGTTTTATATACAGAGACAAAATTCTTAAAACAGTGTATTCTGATAGTCATAGCAAATCCAAAACATCATGCCTACTGAAAACATAGTTTTTGTTGTTGTTGTTGTTGTTGTTGTTGTTGTTGTTTTTATGGCCAAGCCACTCCTCTATTAGTAATGGTCATAAAGAGTAAGATAGTTAAAGGTATTATTTAAAAAATAAATCAAAACAACAGGATAACTTCAGTCATTTCTTTAGAAAGATTTATTTATTTGTTTGTTTGTTTGTTTATAGAGCACCAGCAGGGGGAGGGGCAGAGGCAGAGGGAGAAACTCCAGCAGACGCCCCGCTGAGCTTGCGGCCTGCTGTGGGGCTTGATCCCACAACTGTGAGATCATGGCCTAAGCTGGAAATCAAGAGCCAAATGCCCAACCAACTGAGCCACCCAGGCACCCCTAGCTGTAGTCATTTTTATAATAGTTTCATTAAGTTATAATTCACAGACCATAACCTTCACCTTCAAAAATGTATGGTTTTGTGGTCTTTAGTATTTTCACAGAGTTGTGCAACCATCATTATCTAGTTGTAGAACATTTTCATTACCCCAAAAGATATCCTACACCCATTAGCCGTCACTATCTATCCCCCACTCCCTTTAGCCCTAGACGACCCAAGTTACTTCCTTAGGGAGTGCCCATTCTGGCCATTTTCAACAAATGGAATCACATAACATCTGGTCATTTATGACTGGCTTTTTTCACTTAGCATAGTGTTTTCAAGGTTCATCCATGTTAGAGCAAGTATCAGCACTTCATCCCTTTGGATGACTGAATAATATTCCATTATGTAGATGTACCACAATTTGCTTATTTGTTCATCAGTCGATGAACATTAGTTTGTCTTTGTCAACTAGAAGTGGATCCTACCCGGATGACCATGACCTCAAAGAGATACCTCATGGCATGTGTAAATCCAGTTCTCTCTGCACTGGGTGCAGACTAACTGCCTTAGTCACAAGCAACCAAAAGAACTACTTTGACATTATGATAACTCTCTTGAAATCTGTTTGAAAGCGCTTTCTTTTGTCCAGTTCTTTGAAATGTGAATTACCATTTACCAGAGAAATAGTCTTGCAAATAAGAAATGATCTCATGGACCAAAACACATTGATTTAGAAGTGAGAATGCATGATAAAAGTATTGTTGCTGTTAATGTCTGCCATAGTCAAGGTCAAACAATATTTGTCACTTTTAATTACTGCCATATCTCTGTTCTCTACTGATATGTAGTCCCTTCTGTCCCAAGTTAGTCTGTATACCTTCTGGATACCTCTGGAACCTGAGCTTCAAAACCACTTTGTGGACACTGCAGTACTTGAATTGAGATTTAAATTAAGTCACTATTTGAGTTCCTTTGAGTTCATAGAATAAAACCAACTTGCTCTAGGCCCAACCATGGTTGGGTTCATAGAATAAAACCGACTCGCTCTAGGCCCAACCATGGTTGGGGGTGCCTGCTTGCTGGGAGTGGATACCGTTTCAGCCAAGTGAGGGATTTGCATTGCTCGTTGGTGTGTCCTTCTGGTGTCTTACACACACTCCTGTTACATTCATCCATGGTGGCATCCACTGTTGTCAAGCAGACACTTATGATGTTTTGGGAGTCTTAGGAAGAAACCTTTAATCTCATTTTCTATGACTCTATAATAATACCAGAGATTTTTAAAAATTTAATGTTACACTAATTTCAGGTATACAACATAGTAATTTGACAACTCTATAGGTTATGCTATGTACAGCTCACCACAAGCGTAGTTACCATCTGTCACTGTACACTGCTACTATAATACCATACCAGAGTTTTGTTATTTTTTTGAAATGAATATTCAGCAAAAATATTAGCGAGAAAATCCCTGTCAGAAATGTATTGATACTTTTCCATAAGGTCCAAATTCATCTCTTCATTATCATCATCCACTGTTTTTTTTTTTTCACTGTGCTCTATTAGAAAGCACTCATTTTATCCTAGCATTCCTCAGTATTTTAATCTATGTAAGTTCCAGAAAAAATTCACTTCTTCAGGGCTCCAGTCCCCCTTCCCAGAGGAGTACTTGAAGATGGATTCAAATGTTAGCTCAGAGGCATCTCACATCTGCGAGGCTGTGAGACACCCAGCTCTGAAATTGTGGAGGATAAATAAAACAATCTGAATTCTGAGCCCAAGACTCATTATTCCTGGGATTAATACCTTAGTAATGAACCGGTTCGATTCGAGCCAAATTTTGTGTTGCTCTCTTTCATTTGGAATGCTGACAGTTGGCTGGAATTAGGGGCTAATGATGGCATGGGATTGACTTTTCAGGCTCATAAATAGAGAGCAATATGCTAGCTTCTGTGGAACGTGTAACCATGAATTAGCAATAGTGCATTTTACCATGGTAACATTCTACCCTTTAATGCTCAAATCGAGTGCAATACAGGACTTTCTTCTGCTTTGGGGATCCTCTGCTTCTCTCTGTTCTGCATCTAGGTAATTATATAAGAGCTGGAGGAAACGGAAGTAAATATACTTGATATCCAAACATTTCTAGTAGCAATCCAGAATGGAATTAGATGTAACCACTACAGAAAGTACATAATACACTAAATGCCTTGCTTTCACATCAATTTTTGCTACTTTCATTGCTTTAGCCTAGATTTTTTCTTGTTAAGATATTTGTGTCTAGGTTCTTTCATTTCAGGACTCCCAGCAAATTCTGAGTGGTACAACTTCTGCACATAGCAGAATTAGTTAAATGACAAGAGGTGCCATCCTCAATTGAGAAATTAGGTTATTCGATATCTTCCAGAAGCCACTGGGATTTGGATCATACAATTTCAGAACTTCGATAGTGAAAATTGTGAACCCAAAAAGTGGGGGGACGGTTTCTCATTTTTCTAGCATTCTCAAAAACCACTTCAAAGAGAAGGTAAGCAAAGGTAGCTCTCAGGGACCCTGACCTAGCATTTCATTATTTCTGAGCTCTCCAGTGCTCATGCCTGTCTGAGTAGCTGCATGAATGAATGTGTGCACGGCTGTGCAGGCCATCCATCCCTTGGGCCGATGGTGTCTGCAGCTCTGCCAACTTTATCTTGGCTGGGGACAGTAACCGTCTCTGAACATCATGCTACCATGGACCGATTCCCCGTGCAAGCTTCACTCGTTCCCATCCACAACAAAGCTGAACCGTCAACAGCCTTCACGGAGAATCAGGCCAAGTTGTCAAACAAAGGTGTTTTCATTCCTGTTCTCAGATCTGTTAAGTGGATTTCTGTTTTGTTATATTTTAAAATAAGTCTTTTTCACCAGGAGTTGATATGACGCTTATTACTTGCCAGGAAAATGTGGAGGGGGAAGTGGGAAGCAAGGGGATTGTCCCAACGTGGCTCTTCACTCTAAGGATCTATTTCAAGACGTATTTTTTCCCCCACCCAACCCCCACTCACATCTCTCCTTATATTGGCTGTTCGAAAGGACAGGAGGCACCAGCACTTGTTTCTGACACTGCTTTAGCGAATTTGCAGCATGGCTTCATGCTCATCATTTCAGATCTGTGGCAAAGCATCTCTTTCCCCCATAAGCCCCATTGTGAACTAATTCTTACTGTGATCTATAAAGCAAGCAAGAGACTCTAAACTTTATAATGCAATAAGAATTAAAATTTTGGATGATAAAAGTTATTACACATGAGTGAGTTTGTCTCTCCGAATCAAGGAAATAAATTAGGTTCCCTGCTTTGTAGCATATGGTATCCTCAGAATTGCCTTCATATAATTATAACTCTGTTTATTAAAAAGAATTATGTAACAGTATGGTTGATTTATTCTGATGTGATTGGCTTAGTAACTTAATTGGACTAAAGCAATATATCCGAGATAAAATTAATTTAATTAGCTGATTCATTTCAGGATGACTAGAACCCTTCATCGCACTTTGATAATCTTCTGAAAAGGTGTGCAAGCAAACAAGCAAAGTTCAAAAACAATCGGATACTTATGTGGCATGTTGATTAAGAGAGAAAACAGAGCACCAGAGTACCTGTCGCCAGAAAGTTGAAAAATAATATTTTACCTCATGCTCTTAACTCTTTTCCAGAGGACAGATTTTTGTCAAAGACGTCTGCGGTTCTAAGACGCTCTCTTCCTTAAGCTAACCAGGACCTAGTTACTGAAGCCTACTCCTGACTTGTCCCTCCCTTTTCTACTGCGGATTGCAGTCGTGATCTCCAGCTGGTCAGGTCTTTCGTGCAATCAGGGCCCTAAGGTGAAGAACTGAGCATGAATTTGAGCCCAGTATGGGCCAGTTCGCATGGCCCCTTTCTGTGGATTGAGAATACCAGTGTGCAAATTTGTCCCATTCAGCAAAAGAGGATTTTAGTGAATAGATATGGATGTGTTAGGGAAAGATTGCTACAGCTGTTACAAAAGCAACAAAAAGGGGATCCCTGGGTGGTGCAGCGGTTTGGCACCTGCCTTTGGCCCAGGGCGTGATCCTGGAGACCCGGGATCAAGTCCCACGTCGGGCTCCCGGTGCATGGAGCCTGCTTCTCCCTCTGCCTGTGTCTCTGCCTCTCTCTCTCTCTCTCTCTCTCTCTCTGTGACTATCATAAATAAATAAAATTAAAAAAAAAAAGCAACTCAAAGTGTACATATCCAAATAATTCTAGGGTCAAGAGCTACATCTTCCCATCTGCTTCCTATCCGTTCTCCCTGCTTGTGTTTTTTTTTTTCAGTCTTCCCATTCTAATTTATTCCATACAGTGCCATTATATATATATATATATATATATATACACACACACACATATAATATTTTATTTATAATATTTTTTGTTTCTTTATGCATATGTACAGTTCCTGCCTCATTCCTGAGGCAGATTCACTACTGCTAGGTTAATCTTGCACTGCATCTTTGATCATATGTCATTTCCCTACTTGAGAGCAGATGGCTTTTCATCAGCTAAACTGCAGAGGGAAAATCACAATTCTTCAACCTTGGTTTTCATGTCCCTCTGTAACCTGCTCCCACCATATACCTCTGGCCTTCCCTAATGTGACCCCACTGAGGGTGGCAGGCATTTGGGACTTTGTGCCCTTTACTCCCTCAGCCACTCCCTTCCTCCTCCTTTGTGTCTTGCATACCTGAGCTCTTTCCATATTCTGTTTCCACAGTAGCTCCTCACCACATTTCATTGCTGTTTACCATATGAAGCCTTTTCTGATCATCAGAGTCAATATTTATTTCTCCTTCTTCTGAATGTGTGTGTGTGTGTGTGTGTGTGTGTGTGTGTAAAATTTTGGTGGCAGATATTGTGAATGTTTGTTTATGTCTACTAATTTCATTTACCCAGGGGTGGTGGCCCTCCTCCTCTCTCCAGTGCCTCCCAGTATGGCAATCAAATCTGGAACCTAAGATGGCATTCGATGATTACTTTTTTCATAAATGGAAGCGCATTATTATGACGGTGGTTGTGGTTATGCTTATTATTGTTGCTATTTTGTTTTTATCATTGACATAGACATACCTGGGAAATCCGATTTGGTTCCAGACCACTGCAGTAAAGCAAGTATCATATTAAAGTGAGTCAAATGGTTTGTTAGTTTTCCAGTATCTATGTGTAGGAGCACCTGGCTGGCTCAGTCAGTGGAGCTTGCAACTCTTGTTGAGTTCAAGCCCCACATTGGGGTAGAAATGACTCTAAAATCTTAAAAAAAAAAAAAAAAGTTATGTTTACACTATCCTGTGGTCTGTTGATTGTGCACTCGCGTTATGTTTAAAAAAATGTACATACCTTAACTAAACAATACTTTATTGGTAAAAAATCCCAACCATCATCTGAACTTTCAGCAAGATGTTGATGGCTGCTCACTGATCAGGGAGGTGGTTGCTGAAAGTTGGAATGGTTGTGGCAATTTCTTAAAATAAGACAACAGAGAAGTTTGCCACATTGATTGACTCTTCCTTTCATGAACAATTTCTCTGTAGCATGTGACACTGTTTGATAGCATTTCACCCACAATAGAACTTCTTTTAAATTTGGAGTCAATCTTCTGAAACCCTGGCACTGTTTTATCAACTCAGTTTATGTAATATTCTAAATCCTTTGTTGTCATTTCAACAACCTTCACAGCATCTTTACCAGGAATAGATTCCATCTCAAGAAACCACTTTCTTTGCATATCCATAAGAAGCAATCCCTCATCCGTGAAAGTTTTTCTCATGAGATCGCAGCAACTCAGTCACATCTTTAGGCTCTACTTCTAATTTTAGTTCTCTTGCTGTTTCCACCCCATCTGCAGTCACTTCTTCCACTGAAGTCTTGAACCCCTCAAAGTCATCCAGGAGGGTTGGAATGAACGTTTTCCAAACCCTTGGATGCTGATATTTTTACCTCTTCCCCAGAATCATGAATGTTCTTCATGGCATAAGGGAAGGTGAATCCTTTTCAGAAGGTTTTCAGTTAACTTTGTCCAGATCCATCAGAGGAATCATTACCTATGGCAGCCATAGCTCTGCAAAATATATTTTTTATTTTTTATTTATTTATTTTTTTAAATTTTATTTATTTATTTATTTATGATAGTCATACACACAGAGAGAGAGAGAGAGAGAGAGAGAGGCAGAGACTTAGGCAGAGGGAGAAGCAGGCTCCATGCACCGGGAGCCCGACGTGGGACTCGATCCGGGGTCTCCAGGATCGCGCCCTGGGCCAAAGGCAGGCGCCAAACCGCTGCGCCACCCAGGGATCCCAAAATATATTTTTTAAATAATAAGAATTGAAAGTCAAAATTACTCCCTAATCAATGGGTTCCAGAATGGATGTCATGTTAACAGACATGAAAACAATCTTAACCTCATTGTCCATCTCCTTCAGAGTGCTTGAGTCACCAGGTGCATTGTCACTGAGCAGTAATATTTTGAAAGGAGTATTTTTTCCTGAGTGGTAGGTCTCTCAACAATGGGCTTACAATATTCAGTAAGCCATGTTGTAAACAAATGTGCTGTTATCCAGGCTTTGTTGTTCCATTTATAGACTACAAGCAGAGTAGATTTGACATAATTTATAAAGGTCCTGGAGTTTTTAGAATGGTACGTAAGCATTGGTTTTGACTAAAGTCAAAGTCAAGAGCATTGACTTAAAGTCACCCAGCTGCATTCACCCCTAATAAGAGAGTCAGCCTATTCTTTGAAGCTTACAAGCCAAGCATTGACTTCTCCTTTTTGGCTATGAAAGTCTATCTTTCAATAGAAAGCTGTTATGACTGGGACACCTGGGTGGCTCAGTGGTTGAGCATCTGCCTTTGGCTGAGGGTATGATCCTGAAGTACTGGGATCGAGTTCCGCGTTGGGGTCCCTGCGTGGAGCCTGCTTCTCTCTCAACCTGTGTCTCTGCCTCTCTCTGTGTCTCCCACGAATAAATAAAGAAAATATTAAAAAAAAAGAAAGCTGTTATGACTAAATTGAAAATCTGTTGTTTAGTGTAGCCACCTTCATTCATTATCTTAGCTAGATCTTCTGGATAAGGTACTGCAGCTTCTACATCAGCACTTTCTGCTTCACCTTCTCCTTTTATATTATGGAAATGGTTTCTTTCCTTAAACTTGATGATCCAAACTCTGCTAGCTTCAAACTAGTCTTCTGCAGCTTCTTTACCTCTCTTAGCCTTCATAGAAATGAGGAGAGTTAGGACCTTGCTGTGGATTAAGCTTTTTTTAAGGGAATATTGTGGTTGGTTTGATCTTCTATCCAAACCAAGGAAACCTCCATTTCAGTAATAAGGTTGTTTCCCTTTATTATCATTTGTGTGTTAACTGGAATAACACTTTTAATTTCCTTCAAGAACTTCTCTTTTGCAGTTTGACTGTTTTGCACAAGAGGTCTCACTTTCAGCCTGTCTTTGGTTTTCAACCATGCCTTCCTCAGTGAGCTTCATCATTTCTAGCTTTTGATTTAAAATGAGAAGCCTGTGACTCTTCCTTTCACTTGAACACTTAAAGGCCATTGTATGGTTATTGACTGGCCTAATTTCAATATTATTATGGCTCAGGGAGTAGAGAGGCCCAAAAGGAAAGAGAGAGAAAGGGGAATGACTGGTTTGTAGAACAGTCAAAACACACATAAAATTTCTAGATTAAGTTTCCTGTCTTATGTGGGCATGGTTGATGATGCCCCATAACCAATTACTATGGTAACACCCAAGATCGCTGATCACAGATCACCATAACAAATACAATAATAATGAAAAAGTTTGAGGTATTACAAGAACTACCAAAATGTGACACAGATACAACATGAGCAAATGCTGTCGGAAAAATGGCATCAATAGATTTGTTTGGTGCAAGGTGCCACAGATCTTCAATTTGTTAAAAAAAAAAAAAAAGACAATATCTGCAAAATGCAATAAAATGAGGTATGCCTACACAGTGCTTTGTAGTTTCTGCTCCTTGGGCAATAAAACATTGCCCATGGAAGCAATAATTGCTAACTTATTCACCATCCTATATCCACTGTAAACTTTATTGTTTTGAGAAATTTTTCCTCTTAAAAATTTAGACCATGTTTCCCAAGATTTTGTTAATTTTTGAAGCCTAGATGTCTTTGAGGACTTTCTGGCTTCCTTGTCCTGGTAGTGTAGGTTGCAGGCCGCTAAGATCTTTGAGGATGGTATTATAGGTGTGTTCCATCCCCAAAGAAGCTGATGAGAGACAAAATTCCCAGTTCACCTGATTCTGGCCCTTTGATGCTGCAGCACATGTGGCATGTGTGATAACACATTTCCCACAAGCAGCACTAACCAGGCAGAGCAAGGGGAGCAAATTCAGACAGTTCCCTCGGTTCTGACTCTTTGTTTCAGTGAAGTTAGATTAGGATTGCACTGCATTGCATCGAACTTGGGTACTTTGATTTCTTTTGTTGTAGGAACAAAACTGTAAAAGAGAATAGAACAGAGGTGCTTCTATAATGAGCACTGAAGTGATCGAGGAAATCTATATTGAACAAAAGACCCATTTATCAGTGCCATGAAAATCCTTTGAATAACCACAGTGTTTTTTTTTCTTTAAAGTCTTTTATCCTTGTAGACTGAGGTAATAGGTATATCTCTAAAGATTAGATAAAGATTTTTGCACACAATGAAGGAAGAGAAAAATATGTTTTCCAAAATAAAATTAGGAATAGTGATTACCATTTGGGGGTGAGTCCATTAAGTGTCATGCACTATTCCACATGTTTTTTCTTCATTTTATTTAATTATAAGAACAACCCCATAAGCCCCATATTATTACCATTTTAGAGATAAAGAACATAATTTTTTTAAGATTTTATTTATTCATGAGAGAGAGGCAGAAAATAAGTTTTTTTTTTAAGATTTTATTTGTTTATTCATGAGAGACAGAGAGAGAGAGAGAGAGAGAGAGAGAGAGAGGCAAGACACAGGCAGAGGGAGAAGCAGGCCCCATGCAGGGAGCCTGATGTGAGACTTGATCCCAGGACCCCAGGATCAAGCCCTGGCCTGAAGGTGGTGCTAAACCACTGAGCCACCCGGGCTGCCCAAGAAAATAAGTTTTAGAAAGTGATAAAGTGGGTTTGGAATCCAAAACATACTCCAAACTTTGTTTTCTTTCTACTACACTGGACTGTGTCTACAGATGAGAATGAAGATGTTCACTTTAACCAGATAGTAGAATAGCTCCTTGTGTCAATCATTGGATTATTAACTACAAATTAGACTGGAAATGTCTTCAGAGGTTGACACGCTACATAATGATTCAGAGAAGCACTCTCCTTATTAGTTGCCTGAAAGTTGTGTATTTTAGATACTAATTAGGATACCAGCAATTTCAAGGGCTAGAGGGGCATCCAGTTCTCACTAATTCCAACACATTGCTCTTAACTTGAGAGACAAGTCCCAGGAAGGCTGAGACATTCCAGAGACAGATTGGCTCTGAAATTCGTAGTAAACTGTGGGGATTGGTGGCATGGGAAAGTAAGAAACAAGGATACCACCATGGGATCCTAACTCTAAAACCTCCTACAAAAATCATTCTCAACCATCAGCTTTTTTGGTGTGCATCGTACATAGGAGATTTATGACCTTTTAGGTCAATAAAAACCAACATCTCCAAGTTCAGGCATCTAATACCATGGATTTTTCAGAATAGCACCATATTTATGTATAAGCACAGCTTCTTGCCTGCCACAAACTCCTTTCCACCTGACCTCAAACTACTGACTTCTTCAAGATTTTGTTCTTGTCCTTTTCACTTAGTAAAATCTTCTCCATCAAATTCCAGATAATACCACCCTCTATCAAGACTGATTACCACTTATAAACTGAGGATTCCTAGATCTACACCTCTGACCTTGACCACTTTTCCGATTTTCATCTCTTGATTCTACATTTTTATCAAATGCCTCTGAGCCACCACAAGCTCCGTTTATCCAACATCGAATTCCCTGTTTTCTCTTCTTGTCCCTGAACATCCCCTGCTCCCCATATTGCCTCTCTTCATGGTACCGTCAGCCATCCCAACATCCAAATACAAATCCCCAGAATCATCCAGGGTGCACTTCTCCTTCACCTCCCCTACCACCCCCATCAGCGCTAGGGCCTCTTCATTCTTCCATGTCCAAATCTCCCACCACTTCTGGCATTTCCCTCTGGCTTTTATTTTATTTTTTTTAAAGATTTTATTTATGTATTCATGAGAGACACACAGAGAGAGGCGGAGACAGAGGCAGAGAGAGGCGGAGACAGAGGCTCCCTGCCTCCCCTGCAGGGAGCCCGATGTGGGACTCGATCTGGGACTCCAGGGTCACGCCCTGAGCCCAAGGCAGACGCTCAACTGTTGAGCCACCTGGGCGTCCCAACCCTCTGGCTTTTTACTGCCACATTTCTAACTGGCATTCCCTCCCTCTATTCCATATTCTATCTTTTTTACAAGCACACTTCACTTTAAGAACACAATCGTGTCCATAAAGCTTTCCCTAACTTGGACATTTCTTCCTCTCTGCCACTATTGACATTGAATAGTTACTTTGTTTATCTCGTTGCCTCCTGGTGATATTGTGAGTTATAAGGAGTATGTAATTTGGTCATTCAGATAACCAAAATATGTATCTCATACATATCTTTTGGTTCTTGACTCACAGCACCCCAAACTCTTAGAGGTTCTTGAACAATAAAAGCAGTGGGAGCATCTTTTGTTATACTATTTGATCTCTTGTCCTCAGTTCCAAAAATCACTTCAGAGCCATACAGGAATAATGGGTGTCTCACTGCTCATAACAAGCCCCTTTGCACCACAACTGGGTTTATGGTAATGAGGTGGCTTTTGTATAACACCTCAGAATGGGGGCTTGTTGCCAGGGGAACCAGCCCTGTGATTAGAGGGTTAGAAATTTCAGTCCCATGCCCCTGACCTCTAGAGAGTAGAGAGGAACTAGAGGTTGAATCAGTCACCAGTGGCCAATGATTTAGTGAATCATGCCTATGTAATGAAGCCTCCATAAAAACCCAAAAGGAAGAGATTCAGAGAACTTCCAGGTTGGGTGAGCATATAGAGATTTGTGGAGAGTGGCACGCTTGGAGAGGGCATGGAAGCTCTGTACCTCTTCATCATACCTTTCCCTATGTAACTCTTCATTCTGACCATTCCTGAGTTATATTCTTTTATAATAAACCAGTGATCTAGTAAGTAAAATGTTTCTCTGAGTTCTGTGAGCCATTCTAGCAAATCAATTGATCTCAAAAAACGTCATTGGAACCACCAATCTGCAGTTGGTCAGAAGCAGAGACCATGCCCTGGACTTGCACCTGGCACTGGGGAGAGGGGGCCATCTTATTGGACTGACCCTTTAACGTGTGGGAGGTGATGCTATTTCTGGATAGATAATGTCAACCCATAAAGGAGGCAAAACTGAAAAAGAACAAAGGCATTTATTTGGGGTCTTCGAATTGTAATTCAGGGAGCACAGATTCCAGCAGTAACCAGAAAAGTGTCCTGCCTACAGGGTAAAAGCAAGGGGTTTTATGTAAAAGAAAAAGGAAGGGGAATGATTAATGACTTGAATAAAAGAGGAAAAAACATTATCAACTGGTACTAACAGGCAAAGCTGCTTTTGGTTACACATTGATCAACTATCCTATTGGTGTTAACAAATGGAACTACTCCTGGTGTACATTAATTAATTTAGCTATTATGTCTTTAAAAAGTCCACAACCCACAGTCTTAGGACAAAAAGTCCATTGTCCTGTTGATTTTATAAACAATTGTTTGTAAAATACTGCTTCTGGCCCAGTCCAAGGTCTTTTTGCCCAGTTCACAAGTTCATTAGCCATTTATTTTAGAAAAGAAATGGAGCTTTTCTCAAAATGGAGTCTCTCATGCCCAGAAGTTTTATAGAATTCCAGAATACTGTCAGATTCAAGTTAAATTGTAAGACTCCCAGCTGGTACCAGAGCATTGCTTATTGGTGGGGAGAAAACAGCCCCACACACATTGAAATTGGGTGCTCAGACCTCTGCCCCCCTTCTAAAATATAAAATTGAGAACAGAGATTAAGTCCTATTGATCTTTGTATTCCCAATACTCAGAACATAATAGGTAGTTAAGCTTTTATTAAATCGAATATCTCCAAACTGAGTTTTGCTTCTCAGTAACTTCCGTGCATTCTTCTAGACCTACCCATTAAAACTACCCAAAATGTCTCCTTCTTTTTTTGACATTTCTTTTAATATTTACAAACAGCATTCTGATTGTCTAAAATCTTCTTGCTTCCTGATATATAACTGCAAATCCCTCTACTACCCCTGACTCTATGTTCTGGAAACTTCCAGATCCTGGTCACCCTCTTCTGGAGACAGCTCATTACTTAATGTCCCTTTTGGAACCAAGTATGAATACCAAGGTGTGATCTGAGACCCATGGGTACAGTAACCTCCTTCAATCACTCCATATGATCTGCTTCTATAATGTAGCCAAAAGTTGGGAGAGTTTTCTTAGAAGTTATATCCCCTGTGTAAGTGTGGCTAGAGGACAACTAACCATACAGATATTTTTTTTTTCACATGAAATAACAGTTTCCACAGAAATATTTTCCAAGTTTACGTGTAAGATTTCACATTTCTCTCCATTAATTTCATATTCTTTTTTTTTTTTTTTTTTTGCCTTTCAAGATCTTTTTGATTCTTGATTCTGTAATCTAACATATTAATAATCTCTTCTAGCTTGGAGTCACCTACAGACTTGATAAATGGTTTCCCTCTTGGTATCTAAATATGTCTTCAACCCTTGTTTTAAGCCAGATATTCTCTCTAAATCTTTATAAGTTTCCATTCTTTCTTTCTAAGCTACCCTCAGTTAACAAAATGGCCTTCTGTTTGCTTGATTTCTTTAAATACACTTATCACTGGACCTCTCATACTAAACATTCTCATAGAAATTTTTCAGTAGAAAAATCATCTTTAAGGGGATTTCAACTTCATTTCATTATAGGCCATGTTGATACAGGGAATGTGAAACAATTTTTAGAACATACAACACAGCTTACTTCAATAAATTCACTTTTCTCAAATTCTTAAAAAAAAGAAAAGAAACAAGTCATGCAAGGTATTTGAAGGATTTGTGCATTTTAAACAGGACAAGAGATGATTTAAGAACACAGAAGCTGCATTTTGAAAAGGAGAAAATGTAGTCAATTGCTTGAAAGTCTGTTTTGCACGATACCAAATATTTGTGATTTGCTTTGGGTTTTTTCCATTTAATATGGATGTTTTGGCTTTATGTCAAATATGCCATGATGTGTATAATGACTGACAGTGAGCAAACCTCTAAAAGTGGAATAAAAAGAATAAGCAATGGAACTAGGAAGGGCCACATTATTCAGAATTTTGAAGAGCCAGTTATTAGGACTCAAATAAAAGATCGAGGGCACAAACTAAAACCAGAATACCAGCAGAAGGAACATTTAGAAGACCCTGGACTCAGAAAGACAGGTCAAAGGGATCACAGCACAGGCTCATGAAGGCAATGTGACAAGACGGGAAAGGCAGGGCCTGTGTAGTGAAGCTTTGAGGTGTAGGTCTCCAAAAGCTGGGCCAGCATACCTGCGGATCTCCCCGCATTAGAAAAAAGTCCATATCCTCAGGTCTGTCATCGACAGAACTTTAGAGGAGACCTTCTCCTAAAAGGAGTTCCTGCCCTTACAGTTTAACAGAGTTAATTTTTCAACTTTTTCTCCTTTACCTAACCAAGCGGATGCCTTTTAAAAGGTCCAGTTATATACAACATACTCTCCTCCAGCCACATGTATGACAGGTCACCTAGGGAGCTTTCCAACCTCCTCCTCTTCTCTAGGACTTTTCATGGGCCAAATTGCTCTACAGAGTTCTAAAAACATTTTCGATTGGCCGGGATGATTGTACCCCTAATCACAGAGCCCCCCTTCTAACACAGCATGTGTGAGATCAGCAAACTTGGGAAGCAATGTAGTCCATGATTTCTTATTTCTAATTTGACATTCTTTGGATGTAAACCAAGATGTCTGAGAACAATCAGCTAGTTCCTTAACCTTCTTTGCCACATTAGTCACATTTTTCTTATTTCTGTTTCCTCTTTATCTACATATCCATCCACACCTGCCTACTCACAACAGCCTACGCAGACATCATTTTCAGATTTTGGCAGAGGTGCATACACACAGATCATAGGTTGAGGCAATATATAAATCATGAGAACTGAGAGGCATAACTAGAAACAACTGCAAAACTTTTGGGCAAAAACAATAAAGAAAGAGGTACTACTACAAGAAGAAGTGAGTTTTAGGAATTGTGAAGCAGAGTTTGTCAAGACTGTGCTACTGCCTCCTCCTTGTGATGGTTTAATGGTGCCACTCTCTCACCCTTTCCTTGGGTTGACCTCCATGATTTCTAAAAGATCTACCCACAAGTTTGCTTAAACTTTTCATGTTTAGTGTCCACAGACTTCTAAAGGCTCAGCCTAGTATTTATGGAAGATCTTGGAAACAGCCTCACCTACCAAGGGCAGACTGTCATGGGCATTTTTTAGCCAGTACTCTCATCACTTTAACTCCCATGTTAAGTTGCCAAAGTTCCGGGAGACTGTGTCAAAGAGCAGACTATTTGTGAGTTGCCGCAGTGCTATCCACTGGTGGATTTATTTGGCATTTGGGTTTCCGTGGTTGTCATTGCATCATCAGCTCCTAGATTAGAGCTTGCAAGAACTGGTACTCAATCAAAGAACATTGCTTAAATTTAACTAAGCCTCTTCCTAAAGCCCATCAGTTTACTTTCAATTATTTTTTTTCCCAACAAGAACAGAGTAATGCTGAACTGAGAGTCATCTGTCTATTCAACAAAGTATTCCACAGCCTCTGATTATGAGCACATAGAACATAGCTGATCCAGGCAAACAAGTGGAAAGTGGTCCTTTCTCTTAAAAAGTGAGTAGCTTCATGAAGGAGGCAGAAACGGAATAATAAAAATAAATGATTAAATGCCATTTAAGTGTTTATGGATGCTCTGAAGGAGAATAGGAACTCTAAGACAAACGAAAGGGGAAACACTTTACACTGGCTGTCAGAAGAGACTCGCTAAGGAGGTGATGTTTAAGGTGAGACAGAGGATGATGACCAAGAACAGAGGGAAGAGCATTCCAGGGAGAGAAAAGAACATACATGAAGCCCCGGTTATGATGTCACCATTATCTATTGTGTAACAAACCGCCTCAAATTTAATGGCATAAGACAACCAATTTTTACTGTGTTCACAGGTCCTGGGGATCAGGAATTTGGGTAGGCTGGAGCCAGGATAGCTTGTCCTTGCTTCACAAAGTATGGGACCTCATCTGGGAAGACTAAAATTTCTGGGTGACTTGGATGGCTAGGGGCTGCAACCAGCAGGAGTTATCAGGACTTCGCTCCCACCTCTGGCTCTTGTGCTAGCACAACTCCAACACTCGGCAGAGGTGGGGCCACGAACCCAAGCATCTACATCTGGCTTGTCTAGTGGCTTAGGGACTTCCACACAGTATGGTGCCCTGGGATAGTCATATTTCTTACACAGTTGCATAGGACCTCAGAGTGAACAACAGATGATGCCTAACCTTTGACATCCTGGCTGCTGGAGTGTTACGGGCTGATGTATGTCCCTCCAAATTCTTATACTGAAGTCCTGTGCTCCACTAACGCTAAGCAGAATTCAGAGACTGTATTTGGAGATAAAGCTTTTAAAGAGGTAATTAAGGTAAAATGAGATCATATGAGTGGACCCTTACACTGTGAATGGTATCCTTATGAGGGGGAATTGGTACACAGACAACACAGAGCAAGGGACGACCATGTGAGGACACAGTGAGACGATGTCTGTCTACAAGCCAAGGAGAGAGGCCTCAGAGGAAACCAACCCCGCCAGCACCTTGATCTTAGACTTCCTGCCTCCAGAACTGCAAGGAAATAAATTTCTGTTGGTTAAGCCACCCAGTCTATGGTATTTGTTTATGCTAGTCTTAGCAAACTGATACATTGCATAGCATTACTTCTTTAAAAAATTTTTGATTTTATTTATTCATGAGAGACACAGAGAGAGATGCAGAGACACAGGCAGAGGGAGCAAACTGTTACATTGCATAGCATTACTTCTTTAAAGAAAATTGGTTTTATTTATTCATGAGAGACACAGGATGAGATGCAGAGATTTATTCATGGGAGATCTCACAGAGAGAGATGCAGAGACACAGGTAGAGGGATTTTATTTATTCATGGGAGACAAAGATGCAGAGACACAGGCTCCCCAGAGGGAGCCTGATGCAGACTCGATCTCAGGACCCCAGGATCTTGCCTTGATCCAAAAGGCAGACACTCAACCACTGAGCCACTCACTTCTTCATGACGGGAATGTTGAAAGATAGGCGGCAGTGTTTTAAACTGCAATGTGTTGGAAGGAGCTTGGCAGTTGGAGGACCTAAAGGCCAGTGTGGCTTGAACATGGTGGGCAAGACATCACGTCGGAAGAAGCAAATGTCAGGAGGTAGGCAGGGATCAAGTATTGGAGGATTTTTTTTGTCCCAGCAAAGATTTCAGATGGTGTTCTAAGTGCAGCAGGATTTTAGAAGGTTAATCCAGAGAATGATGTTTTGATTTATATTTTTAAAAAGCACTAACACAGCTGTGAGGAAGAGGACAACTGGAAGCAAAGTGACTGATTACTATGTGAGCGTAGGGGTCCAGGGGAACAAAGTTGTTGGCTTGGAGGAAGGTACTGGTGGTGAAAATAGAGAGGGACAGATAGGTACAAAATAAGGTTTGAAGGTAAAACTGGCAAGACTTGAAGAAGAACTAAATGTGAGTTTGTTGGGAACTGAAGGCTCACTACCAGATTTCCAGCTTGAGAAACTAAGGACACTATTTACTGGGATGGGAAAAACGAGATAGATCAGATAGGAAGATGAATGTGAATCAAAGGCCTTGTTTTGGACACCTAATGCATCTTTTGAATTTTCTTCAAATGAAATTTAGCAAATATCCCCTGAAACAATAATCCAGAAGTGAAAAATTTCCCCTAATTTTATTCACATGTCTCTCTTTTAACAAAAGTAGAGTAGAAAGAAATTAGTTGGAACTACCCAAGACACATGTCACCTCCAGCTTCCAAGCAGTCTGCCCACCCCAAACCACAGTTGAAAGGGGCCTCCAAGTATGCAAGTATATACTAAAATCTTGCTTTTAATTAAAAAATAATAACCAAAGATTAGACCTGATCAAAAATATCAGTCTCAGGGTACCTGGATGGCTCAGTCAGTTAAATGTCTGCCTTCAGCTCAGGTCATAATCTCAGGGTCCCGGTATAGAGCCCCACATCCAGGCTCCTTGCTCAGCAGGCAATCTGCTTCTCTCTCTCCCTCTGCCCCTCTCTTTGCTCATGTTCTCTCTGTCTCTTTCAAATAAATAAATAAATAAATAAATAAAATATTTTAAAAAATCAGCCTCACTTTATAAAAGAAGGAATACCACCTTCTTAATAAGCAGGTAAATCTAATTTGTCTAAGAAAATAATTGGAATTATTAGAACTCTCTATACATCGATAAAAGAATAGAACTCTAAACAGAATTCAGTATCAATCTCATTTTTTAAAAAAGGAAATGACCTGTTTTCTTCTTAAGAACAATAGGTACCACCTGTTCTGTTATGAAATATTTAGCAAAACATAAGGAGATTTCTGAACATCGGGAGAAGATTGGACCCAGACAGAGTCTATGGCTCTCTTTGGAAAGAAGGTAATTTAGTATAATATTTGGGCCAATATGCGTGAAAGCAAATATAAAAAATAATTATAAGTAAAGTTCTGATCTATTTAACCCTAGAAAACTAATTAGAGTCATAGGATACCTTAATAATAACTACCAGGAAACGGCTTAAACCCTTTAGCAAAACTTTGGGTCTACATGATTCCCAACACTTAGACTGAAAAATGAAAACATAAGTGATTAAAATGTTTTAAAAAGCCACATCGGATTTTTTACTGATTTTTTTTTCCATTTTAACCTGTAATTTTAGCTTTGTTCACTATGCATAGCTTGATGTCTAGATAATAGCAAACATTTTTTATGAGAGAATAACTCTGTCTACATTGTTGTTAGAACAGTATTTTAATATAGGATTTTTTATTCATACTTTATGTTTATAAGCATTATTTTTGTGTTAAGGAAAAATGTATTTTGGTTAAAAGACTTCTGTTTGACCTGATTAAGCACCTGCTTGTTAAAAAATAATAATAGGGGACAGCCCTGGTGGCTTAGCGGTTTAGCACTGCCTTCAGCCCAGGGTGTGATCCTGGATCCAGGGTGGATCCAGGATCGAGTCCCACATCGGGCTCCCTGCATGGAGCCTGCTTCTCCCTCTGCCTGTGTCTCTGCCTCCCCTCTCTTTCTCTCTCTCTCTCTCTCTGTGTTTGTCTCTAATAAATAAATAAAATCTTTAAAAAATAAAAAATATATATAATAATAGCTAATATTTATTGAGATCTTTCTATGTGTCAGGTAGTATGACTTTCTTTTTCATCCAAATACTTCTTATCAGGTTATATACTATTTTTGTATCCAGAGAATTAAAAATTCTGTTTTTATAGATTATGTTAGTCTGTTAGGGCCACTATAAGGAAATACCACAAACAGGGTGGTTTAAACCACAGAAATTAATTTCTCACAGCTCTAGAGGCTGGAAGTCTTAGATCAAAAGATTGGTTTCTGTGGAGACTTCTCTTCCTGCCTTGCAGATGGCCATCTTCTCTCTCTGTCCTCACATGGTCTCTCCTCAGAGGCCGAGCGTAGAGAGAGCTCTGGAATCTCTTCCTCTTGTAAGGACAGCAGTCTTCTCATAGTAGAGCTTCATTCTTATGACTTCACTTAGTCTTAATTGTCTCTTTAAAAACCCTGTCTCCAAATATAATCACATCGAAGGTTAGGGCTTCACATAGGAGTTTTTTGAAGAACACAGTACAGTCCATAACAGAGATATTAAGAAACTCATGCAAGATCACGTACCCAACAAATACGGGAGGTTTAGAACCCAGGCAGTCTGACTATAGAGCTCTATTTTACATTTTCACTCAGTTTGCCTTATATAGTAACATCTGTCTCTGTCTTCCAGAAGCCTTGGCAGGTACACAAAAATTAGAAACAATGCAATTGGCAGAAATTCATATAGGTCAAATAACATGAAAATATGTGTTCTGTACGCAACTAGTAAATTTGGTCTTTCATTCTGTGTTGGAAATATTTTGTGTGTGTGTTTCTTTTTTATTTTTTCAAATTGATGCAAATAAAGCAACTTAACTTCAGTATGGATTGAATATTTTTAATCTCCAGAAATCCTAAAGAATGTATAGCAGTAACAATAATAGTCCATTTCAGCAACACAATTTCTGTATCTAGGTTAATAATCTAGGGGGAAATATATCAACATTATGTTAATTAAACTCTCAGTTGGCCATACCTTGGGAGATGTTATGAATGGTGCTGAAGAGAAAAAGTCAATATGCAAATAGTTACAATATCAAGATATAGTCAGGAAATTGTGGCATAGATGAGACAAGCTCATACATGCATGAAAGAATGTAAATGTAGATAATATGAATGGCAGTAAATACCAGAAGCAGGCATAGTGGAACAATACCTGTGTGTTTGAAAATTCTTTACACACCGTAAATGGGTTTTTTAATGCAAGAAAATAAAAAAAAGCACAGAGACTGTCAGAGAAAGCCACTGATCATTGAAGCTAGAAAATACAAATCATTGTCAAAAGACTATTTTGAAATACAAAGAGTGACTATATACATCGCTTGGTGGGACAAATGTGGGATAAATTTAAGAACGGAAAGCAGCGTCTCTACAATGCCAAATATTATGTAACATAAGCCTAGAATATCCTTTTGCCTCAATCTTGAATGAAAATTATCTATAAAAAAATGCTTGCTTTCATGAAATTTACCTAAACAAAGAGTCACAATTTAACATCTATTAATAATTATATTTGCCTTCAATTCAACATGCATTTACTGACTCGGACCCTCAGTTGAGAAATCCTAGCTTTTTGGGTTTATCTCCTTTCTCTATCCTCTCCCACAGACCTCATATCTACCTTGGATGGGAACACTAGCAAAATACAGTAAAATCTAAGTACAGAGGATGGGTAGATACCTGAGTTAGTTTCATCTATTTGGGGATGCAGAATCTGTTTAACACAGCATCAGATGAAAAATTTAAAAAGCAGCCACTTAGTAAATATTTGTAATGCCTTGCCTCAAATACCTGCACATTTAAAAACTTGCAGAGGTTTAAATCAGTCGGATAAAATATTCAATAATTAACTGTCCTCTCAACTCTTTTGTTATGGAATAGACATAATCCATGTTTATCTTTCAGCCTACATTTGCAAAGCAAATAGCAATTGTATTTTAACCACACTGTGTCTTAGTTCCTCTTTCACTGTTACCACTTGTTAGCACAAAAAATAGTGAAGCCTCTACAATGTGGAACACCAGCAGGGAGGGCTTAGGAGTAGCGAGAACAGGCATGGCAACCGCTGTCCTTGGTGTAGCTTCTTCCATTCACAGACTGATTCTCAACTCTGTGTAATCCTATTGTGATCAGCGCCTGGTTCTCAGAGAGCATGTAGCATAATGCCTGCTGCCTAATAAGTACTCCATTGCTGTTTGTTTAATTAATAAGTTATAATATTCATCTTCTTGAGCCACCAACGGATTAATTTGGACAAGAAACACACACACACAATTATCAGTAGCAGAGTTTTGTCATTTCATCAAATCCCTTTAGCATTGAAGCAGTCATACATTATGAACCACTCAGTGGTTTTTTTTCCTCTGGTTTTCTTCTGGTTTTTTCTCTGGTGAGGCTGTGCTTTTCTTGAAGGTAGAAATAATAAATACAAAAGGGGAGAAACAATCAGGGTGGAAAGGACAGGTATCCAACAGTGAGCAATGATCTGCTGAGCTCTGCACCACCGAGCCATACACTTTGCCATAAGTACACACACACACACACACTCATCCCATGGGACAGCAGTGGTTTGGTGAAGTTAGGTCCCACACGAATGCATGACTTGCCGTAGCCTTCTCATGCACTGGAACCTGAAGCCATAAAGGAAAGTGGCCGTGCTAAGTGTGATGCCCTGAAGTTGATAAAATGCCTTATGTACCTGAAGTCGTGCCTGATAAAAATATTAGCAAACCATGAAATGTTGGTTTAGGAGTAATGAGTGGTGAAAGAATCCAGGGGCTCCGGGAATGTCAATACTAGCCGGTGGGAGGGAGGACATCTGAGGCCAGAGAGGAGAGGCTTTGGGCCACGTGTTGGCTCAGCCACACTGCAGCTTCGTGGTGTGACAGCTGCGAGGCTTGGGGCGAGTCTCAAGTACCATCTCTGAAAAATGGGGGTAGTGATCGTCAGCCTAGAGCAGCGCTGTGAGAGCGGAGCTGGATGCCAAGGACCTCACAGAAGGCAGATGCCCAGGAAATGCAGCTTTCCTTTTTTTTTTTTTTTTTTTTTCTTTTGATGTAAAACTTACGAAAGGGCCTTATGAAAGGGCCAGGTTCAGTGTTTTCCAAGGAGCTCCAGCTAGGATACTAAGGAATACCAAGGCTGTGCCCCTAACACGTGGCTTCACATGAAAGCCTCACTCGGAGAAGAGAGGCCTTACAGTTTAATCACTGAAAACTCGATTTTAGGGACAGGTTTCAGCCAAATAGTTTGATTTCTTTTCGAATACCAGGAACTCTGCCAAGTTCTTAACCGTGGCCTTTCCATCCATTTTCCAGTATTTATAATGTTCAATGAGTTTCTTTTTCTCGTTGATTCCTTCTGGAACAAAATCCACCACCACTGTCAATTGTTGCTTTCCAAGGCTTCATTAAAGCTACTTGGATTAAGGCTTTGAGCCTCGAGAAACACTGTTTGCTTGGCTTGGCTGTGCTTTAATGTGAAAGCCTGCAATGAATTTCCTCAGTGTTGTTCTGAGAAAGAAAATATCTCGTCTCAAGCAGTTCTTGTCTCTGCTTGCCCCGGTGATAGATATTAAATAATGC
Source organism: Vulpes lagopus (assembly GCF_018345385.1). Classification (NCBI taxonomy): domain Eukaryota; kingdom Metazoa; phylum Chordata; class Mammalia; order Carnivora; family Canidae; genus Vulpes; species Vulpes lagopus. The sequence continues at coordinate 21,153,389 of NC_054847.1, read as the reverse complement.
GGTGTTTAACCTCCTCATTTTTCTTCACTCAGAAAACAAGCAGTCAAGGACACAGGAGACAGTAGGTAATAGCTGAAGAAGCAACATTTGGCACTCTGCCCACCCCCACCCCTTTATTTTATTCTTTCTCTGTGTCATTTTTAATTTGGGCATCCACTGATGAGGAGAGAACTTCTGGTGAAAAGCCAAACAGAGATCTGATTGACATGGGGTTTCTCACTATCCTTCATCCCTCCCCTCTCCCCCTTGTGCCACTCTTGACAATGTTCAGCAGATAAACAGCTGGAGAGGCTAGAGAGCCTCAAAAGAAGATGGGAGTGAACTTGAGTTTTTGAGCAACTATCAAATTTTAGGGTTTTTTTTTTTTTTTTTTACTTTGTTTTATTCTCCTAAGACCAGCCAAAACTCCTTGAGCCAAAGATCACACCTTGACCATCCAGCAGCAAATCCTGGCAGGACCACCTTCTAAAAAATCCAGAATACAACCACTCTACCACCCTTCCACGTCCTGGTCTCCTCTTTGTTGTGCGGCTCATCACAACTCTCATGGTCGGAATGGTCTCTCTCCCCACATGCCTGGAGTCCTCAGCACAGCAGCCTCGTGATGCTCATGCAAGTCAGATGATGCCTCTGCCTCTGCTCCGGGGGTCTTCTATACCTCAGACCCCTCTGAGGGTGCTGGCTGGACACCTCTCTGTGCTGTGTGGCTGAGCCTCCACGAGGCCCACACATCCCATCTGCTTGCTCCCACCTTCACGGCTTTCTATTCGGATCAAACACGCCTCCTCAGGTCCCTGCCCCCGTGCCCAGCTCGCTTCCACACCAGGGCCTTTGCACCTGTTGTTTTCTAGGCCCAGAAGTCCCTTTCTCCCAAATAGCTTCAAAACTCACTTCTTCACTTCCTCCATGCATGTGCTCAGGGGGGGCCCTGATCGAAGGATGCCTTCGTTGACCACCTTACACAGAAGGCAGTTCTCTGTTACTCTCTTTCCCCTTGTGCTGCTTCGTTCTTCTTTACTACACCCATCAGCTTTGGTACACATTTATTTTATTGATGTCCATCTGCATCCACTAGTATATAAATTTCATGAAAGATGCCAACAAATGAGATTACATTTGAGAGAGATGAACTTACCCATAGTGTATGTGGTCCTCCAGCCTGGCAGTCTCAGCGGCCTGTGTACTCTTTGCTACATCAAGCAGCGGACTTTTTTTTTTTTTTTTTTTGGTAGCAGCGGACTTTGAAGCAAAAATAGCCGTGCTCCATCCATTGCTCTTGTGGGTCTGCACATTCACTAGAGACGGGATGCTCAAAGTGCACCACGCTTTTGTATCTACCTGCTGCATCTAAATCCTGCAAATGTACAGCGTTATCCAGTTACTCAGCCTAGGAAAGTTGAAGCCTTTGTCAGCCTTAGGTTTGCAGGAGAGGAAAGAAGGGTAAAAGAACAAGACTGAGCATAACACAGGATTCCTTAGTTCCCAGAGCCTGTGTCACCTCTCTAGCTGTTCGGCATACTCTTTTTATAGGGTCTTTTTTCCTCTACATGTCATATCTCTCCCATTGCAACTTAAAAAAAGAAAGAAAGAAAAGAAAAAGGAACAGGTCTAAATGCTTCTTTTGAAATAAAATGATCCTTCTGCTTGCAACAATGCCAAAAAGCCCTACTTCCAAATCCCTCCAGCACATCCTCTGTACTGTTGCCAGGAGGGTCTTTATAAGACCCGAATCTTATTACTTAACCCATTTTGAAAAAGAAAAAAACCCTGCTATAACCTACAATCATGATGCCTTGACCTAACATACTAGCATATGAGGTCCTTTCTGATTGAAATCCTGTGCCCCTCACAGACCTCTGCCCAGGCTTGCCCCCTCTGGCAACTTTTAATTTTACAACAAAAGTATTTATAGGGCCCTGCATACATTATGCAATGTCACAATCAAACACTTTTCTACACTAGACACTCCAACACTGCTTTCTCTGCCTGATTTCTGTCTGCCAGTCATTAACACCGGTGTCTATTGAGAGCCCGCTACATGTCAGGTAGTGTCCAACTATATATATTTGTGTATATATAGATATGTATAAATGCATACATTGCATTTAGCCCATGTGTTACAGATAAAGGAAGTACAGCTGAGAGAGCCCAAGACCCCATGACTAAACAATGGGAGGGCAGGGATCCGAGCCACACTTTCTTGCCACGACACCAGTGTGTGTCATCTTTCCGCTGTGCTGGGTGCCACGTGTCTGCTCCTGTGATCGCATCTCCTGCTAAGACTGCAGGTCCCTTCCTGGCACAGCCTTCTCGTTCTCCTTGTAGCTACAGTGCCTCAGTAGCCTGGGTCATCAATTTTGCAGTTGCATAAATAGGATTAATTATCTGCGAGAAAGACCGTGACTAGGAATTACGTCTGAACACCAACAGCTTTGGGGCAGTCAGCCCTCATCTGGACTGTGTGGCCTTGTCCCTCACCACCCATTCAAAGCGAACAAATGCTCACACTTCATAGAAGTTTGTTCATTCGGTTTGTGATGAGCACAGGTCTATGAACACAGCCACCCATGAACCCTCATGTTCGCTCCCGTCTGCCTCTGAGGAAGTCCAGAGGCATACTTCTTTCTGTAACTGAGGATTTTGTTTTATGTACGAAGATGGGGTTGTCTAATACTTATTGCTGGTGCTCTTCATACAATGAGCAGCAGACCTGCTTTGCGTTATGTTTTCAAATGGCCTCTGTTGATTTAAACATACTGCTTTTTTTTAATTTAAATATTTTTTTATAACAGTGATAATGCCTGTTTCATGTAATCCCCCCAAAATTCAATAGGTTTCTTTTTTGTATGGGACTAGATGATTTAAAAGTTCATATGGAAAAATAAATGCAAGAATCCTCAAGAATGTAAGAGGGAGAGAGAATAATGAGGGGGTTCACGTAGTACCAGATATTGGAATTTACTTTAAAGCTAATGTAATAAAAAAAAATGCTATTTACACAAGAAAGAGCAAATAGAGCAGTGGAATAGAATCAAATCGAGAAACATATGTAAGTAAATGTGGGAAGTTACTATATGATAATGAGAGCATTTCCATTCCAGGAGAAATAGAGAGTTTGTTTAATAAATAATTGGCATTATTTGGTTATCAAAATCAAAAAAAAGTTTGAATTTTAATAATATACTTAAACATTCAAAGTTTTAACTGAAGAAAGGAAGGATAGCACTATACATTTATTTATAAATTTACATTTTTGACTTGTTACAACACATATTACCTTTGTAATTTAAAAGAACTAGAATTTATTTAAAAAATGATGTTCAGGGCAGCCCGGGTGGCTCAGCGGTTTAGCGCCTGCCTTCAGCCCAGGGCATGATCCTGGAGACCCGGGATCGAGTCCCATGTCGGGCTCCCTGAGTGAAGCCTGATTCTCCCTCTGCCTGTGTCTCTGCCTCTCTCTCTCTCTTTCTCTCTCTCTCTCTGTGTGTGTCTCTCGTGAATAAATAAAATCTTTAAAAAAAATAAAATAAAATAAAATAAAAGTGATGTTCACATATTGCATAGTATGTATTACATGTTCCTAACATTAAAACAATTTAGATTATAAAAGTAAATACTAAAAGACTCCTTCCTGTTTACAGTACCCTTGGTTTATATTTCTCCTCCCTGATATTTTTATGTGCATTTATATATACATATGCAGAGGGACAGTTTGGTTTGTTTGTTTTTTTACTTTAATGAGGATATTATTTTATTTTCCAAATTATTATGCATATTAAATGTATCATGTGGGCGATCTTCTACAAAAATATATATTGATATAGCTCAATTTTTCCAAAGGCTACACACAGTATTCCATTTTATCATTCTAACTTCAATTTATTTAAGTTGTCCTTTATCGATAAGAATGTCTTTAATATATTGTTGGATGTCAAATTATACAGAGGCACCTAGTTGGCTCAGTCCGTTAAGGAGCCAACTCTTGATTTTGGCTCAGGTCATGATCTCAGGGTGGTGATCAAGCCCTGCATCAGGCTCTGCACTCAGCAGGGAGTCTGCCTGCCATTCTTTCCCTCTCCCTCAGCCCCTCCCCCTGCTTGTGTGCTCTCTCGCTTTCTCTCTAAAGTAAATAAGTAAATCTTAAAATGAAGTGAAATCATACAGAAGGAACAAAAATGAAAAGTCAAGTTTCCTCTGACTCTGTTTCCAACATTCTTCCCCAGGAATAAACAAAAAATGGATCTGTGTTGTAGTTCTGGAGTTACCATTACAGCTTAAATGACATTTTCCTCTTTTTTTTTTTTTTTTCTGCTTTTTATTGTTTGTTTGTTTGTTGTGCTTTGACTTTAGGATGTAGCTATTGCCTTCCTGATACAGAAACTACCATCTTGTGAGTTGCTGCTCCATCTCCCGCCTCCCCCACTTCCCTACATCTGCTGTTCTATGACCATGATTATGTATTATTTGTTTAGTCTGTCAATGCAAAGCGTTTAACTCAGATTTAAGAGGCGTTAATGAGATTATTCTCCTATCAATATTTACTACATAACAAGTAATACTGTTGGATTTAGAGAGAAAGAAATATAGTATTAAGACACTAATCACCAGCTACTCATAGGACAGTGCCCCAAATCTGAAAGTCCACTAGTTTCTCTTAGCTTTTTTTTTTTTTTTTTTGAGCCTAAGTCACGTCAGCTGCTACCCTTGTGGCTCATGACGTACTCTTTTTAAATTATTTCTCTTTTGTTTGATCTTCTGGAGCACCTTAGTAAGTAATGCTTTTGGGGAGTTTTCCTTTCTCTCTCTCTCTCTCTCTCTCTCTAGAAATTCTTAAAATTTTCTTTCCAGAGATTTCAACAGAGCATGTTTAAGCATAGATCTTTTTTCTGTCTACCTCATCTTAGTGAGACTTTCCGTATGAGGGATCTTATGCTTCTGCAGTCTGGAATATTTTTATTTCATTTTAATCTTTCACTATATCTCCTCTTTTCTGTCTTCTCTTGGAACTCCTTTTAGTCAACTATTGAGCTTGTTGGGCCCATTCCTCATATCTTTAAAATTTTAACTTTATTTCTTGTGTCTTTTTTTGTTTGTTGTTTTAGGTTGTTGAAAATTTCTTTGCTTGAGCTTCCAAATCAAAAATATGGTTTTTACCTCCATTAGAATATGGTGGCCCATTGATTTTAAAATTTCAGCTGTTGTATTTTAATTTCTAAAAATTCTTTCTTGTTTCACAGATACAGTAGCCTCACTACTAAGGATAATACTTAGAATTTTGTTTCACAGATACAGTAGCCTCACTACTAAGGATAAGACTTAGAATTTTTAGGGACATTTTGGGTCTATTTTGTTTCCTCACATTTCTGCTGATCTTCTGCTGTCTGCTCATATTTGCAGATCGTACAGGTTGTCCTGAGATGCCATGTGTAAGAGCTCTTCAGTTAATTCTCATTTGGCATGTAGACATAGGATTATCTATGCTAGTTAATAGGGTGGGTATAAGATTCTGTACATACTTCTTCACTTTGTCTTCTTTCATCTAATAATATCTCCTGCAGATTTTTCCTTATCAATGTATGGAAAAATCCCTCTCTTTTTTTTCAGAGCTTCATTGTATTCCATTGTGTGGATGTACCATAGTTACTTAATTATTTCCCTATTGACTTGAAGCACTTGAGTTATTTCAAATATTAGAGCAAGGAAGGAATTCTTTCCTCTATTTTAAAGCTGTAATGAATAATCTTATCTATTTGACATTTCGTACATGTGCAGTTATATCTGCAAAACCATCCCCTAAGGACAGAATCTGTATTAAAAGAAATGTATTTTTAATTTTGGTAAGTATCATCAACTTACCTTTCAGTTTTAAATATGAGGAAACAGGTGCTTGTGTGGCATAGTTGGTTAAGCATCTGACTCTTGGTTTCAGCTCAGGGAGTGATCTCAAGGTCATGAGAGAGCCCTGCATCAGGCTCTGCACTCAGCAAGGAGTCTGCTTAAGAGCCTGTTGCCCTTTCCTTCTACCCCTCTCCCCTACCATGCTCTCCCTCCCTCTCAAATAAATAAATAAGTCTTTTTTAAAAATTTAAAAAATTTAACAAACATGAGGAAACAGCTCCAGAAAGGTGAAGTGATTTAAAAATAGGTACGTAGCAAATTTATCCTGGTGTGAGGAACAGATATGAAAATAAAGTAAAGCAAAATAAAAATGGAATTAGCTATGGACTAGAAAATTTAAGGAAATTTTGGAGAAAGAAAGCAGGATATGAAAACCTATAGCTAGAAACACAAGAGAAGAAAGTAATTCTCAAGGTAGCTTTCAAGGAAACTCCCGAGTACAAAGTTAATTAGGACAAAGGCAAGAGCAGTTCATCAGGCAACACCAAGATTTTTAAGTTAAGAACTAAATTTAAAACAGCCAGCTCAGCTGCCTTCCTAGCTCTCACCCTACCACAATATACAGAAGCTACTTCAGAGCTGGCATAGGAAGTTTTGCCTTTAATATTGAAGACATCTCATCCAGTACTAACCAGACTCGACCCTGCTTAGCTTCCAAGATCAGATGAGATTGGGTGTGTTCAGGATGGCCTGCCCATAGACTGAAGCCCTATTCTCGAATGAACAAGTGGTTGATGAGATTGGGGAAGGGTCTTAGTACATGTACTAGACCTGAGAAAAGAAACGGAGGTTTAGGTAACCCTACATGTCTGTCTACTTCAGAGAGCCAGGTGAAATATAAAGGAAGCAGCTCTGCCAATCAGTAAAAAACAGGAAAGCCCTTTAACCATCAGAATAAGGCCATTCTTCCTTGACTATAGTGGGATTCCCAGCCTCCTGCCTGCTCCTAGCCGGCAGGCCCTACTAGGAAGCCTGCCCTGTCAGAATGCCTGAACAGTGTCACAGGTGAATTTTGCTCTCCCATTCAGAAAGCATTTGGTAAGCCAGCCTGCACCAGGAGTGTGTCGCTTTGTTACAAGTCATCCAGCTGTGCACACACACACAAAATTGTGCAATATATTTTACCTCATAAAAGCTCTTCAGATAATTCTGAGTTGTATCCAGGATTGAGAAACCCTGCTCTAAACAACTGAATGGGATAGTTGCTTGTGTTTAGTATAAAATGACCTCTGCTTTTTTGAAATTGAGTTTAGAGTGAAAAATCAGATTCTAAATCTACTTACTAGAAAAGTATTTTTGTGCCGAGAGAACTATTAGCTTATAGTTAACTCTAATCAATATACAGAGATTCTAGTTAAAAACAAAGTGCCTTTGGTGGACCTACGATGTAATATTCTTTTCAGCATTTTTGGGTGAGTGTACCTAGACTTGATTGAACAGCCTTATCTCCATCACTGATGAATAACCTATATTTTCCTTCAAATTCCACTTCTTTGTCATTGGTGTTTGGTGATTCCACTATGATATGTCTATTCGTGGAATTGTTTTACTCATTTGTTTGGATTACTATCTGTAAATTAGTATCTTTCATCTGGTCTGGGAAATTCTCAGGCTTTACCTGGGCAAATATTTCTTCTTTTCCATTTTTTCTGTTCTCCCTTTCTGAGATTCTAACTAGACATAGACTAGAACTTTTCATTCACTTCATATTTTTAAACATTTCTTTTATATTTCCATCTTTTCTCTATGCTGATGTTTTCTTCAGCTATCTCTTTCTTTCTTTAGCTTCTTAGCCATCCAAAATGGCACTTTTGCCTTTTTCTTCCCAAAAATGCTTGCCATTTTTAGAGTTTCTGTTTGATTCCTTAACAGGTCTACCAGGTCATTCCTGGTAATTCCTTTTAAAAAAAAAAAAAAATTCCTATATCATTTCTTTAAATTGTTCACACATAACTCTTTTGCATTCTATATCTGAATCAGGCCTCTGCAATCCTTGAGGGTCACCTCTTTCCTTTTAGTTTGCTCTGACTCTCATTCCTGGAGCTTGCCTTTTCTTGTGCTTGTTGCTCTTTGATTTTAAGCTTTTTGTTTGTTCTTCCTCTGTTGGGATCCTGTGAGGATGCTTTCCCAAGGAGAGTGCCTGTATCTGCTTCTGCTGTGAACTAAGGGCCTGCACCAACCTGGGACCATTTAGTCCCTCTTAGAGTCAGAGTTCAAAGCAGGATTCTCAGGCTCAATTTGTCTATGGTATTGGCCCAAGACTCACGATCTAATTTATGCATAAAACCTCAGGGCAACCCTGTCCCTCCTTGCCCCTCCCACTCCTGAACAGCTTGTGGTTTGGGGTTTTGAGACCACCGGGAAGCATTCCCCAACTGGAGTCCTTTCTACAGCAGGAGGGCCCCTTCCAACAATTATGTTCCACCATATTGCTGGAAGCAGTTATCTTTATGAAATATTTTCAGCAGTGCTCTGGGGAGCCAAGCATGATTGTATCAAAAGTAAATGGGCACAGCAAGGAAGACTGTTTTGGTGATTAGGATAAATTGTAATCAGCTGATTATCATATTAATATAGTGAAAATAACTTTCTGATCTCTTTTCTATCAGTTTAACATTTTTTTCTAACATCTCTAATTAATTCCCAAATTAATTTGTTTGGCCACAGAGTTTTATGGATTTCCATTAAAAAGTGTGACAAAAATGTGCTAATAAGCCTTTTAACTAACTTTGCAAGTAACTTTACGGCACATATGTAATTATTCCTCTGATTTTCTGTGTTTTTCTGGTTAAAAAAACCACAGAGGTCATGCTAATGGACGTCAACAGTTTGAAAGGAAAAAAATATCAGCATCCGCCTTTGTATCTATCTGTATTGTATACGCATATGCCTTTAGATGTTATGATGTGGTGTGAAGTCAGGTTGTTCTAGTACATGGTCTAATTTCTTTCAGGTGCTAGACTTTTGTTCTTGTGCTATTTTGCACATGGTGGAAGTAAAGTAATCCAAATGGCTTAACACCACTATCTCAGAGGTGGACCTAGTTCTTCAGTACCTCACCTGTTATTGTTTAATCAGGCCATTATCAGCAAAGTGTGTCATTTCTAATTTGTGGGGATGCAAACACAGCCTGCTTCCTGCCTCTGCGTTTAGAAGAGTCCAGCGTTCTCTAGCACATCATCTTCAAAAAGATTCCGAGTTTCTTCCTGAGGTGCTGGGAAATAAAGAAGTCTTATATTCATATTAGAAGGATTGCTCTATTTCTAGGAATTCAAAGAAATTCAGGATATGAATTTCAGCTGGATGAGAGTATATCCAGCATGGAGTAGGATACATGACAGGCACTTAATATTTATTATTTGTTGAATGAAAGAAAAAAAATGAATGAATGAATCTTTTAAAATAGGGATCCAATAATACAAAACTAGCCTACTAGTAATGATTCTCATGGTGAGATTTTATTTGCTCCTTTATTGGCTCTTTTATTTAATATGCCCCCATCCCATCACATACATACATACACACTGAGCAAGAGAGGGCAGCAGGGATAGAAAATAAATTTAATTTATTCCAGTGTGAATTTTGAGGCTAGAAATAACCAGTAATTATAGTCCAAATGAGTGACCTAATGCGTTAGGACATGTATTTAAGCTTCTATACTTTTATAACAACACAAAAAAAGAAAGAAGCTCTCCTCGCTGATTTTTTTTTGGCCTATTTTGTTCTGCCGACTGTAGCTTTTTTGTTTTGTTCTGTTTTGTTTTTACATAATTTGAGAGTGGTGTACTGACTAGGAATGTGCCAGTAGGAACTAAAATTTATCTTGTGAGGAGATAAAAATCAGTATCTGGAGGATTGTTTGGTAATTCACACTGAAAACAGAAAGCTTTGATAAGAAACACATTGGATTCCCCTGGTGGGTACATTGTGAGTCTGTGCAAAACAAAAGGCTGGGGAGGATCCCTTGTGCCCACCGTCCAGTCCCAGTCCTATTGTCCAGGCCCACAGCCTCATCACAGAACACATGTCATGACGCCATTTCTCTTGGGATCCTGGGCAAATGGAAATTTTGCTTGCACTGATTTTGCTTTTTTTAAAATATTGTATTTATTTATTCATGAGAGACACAGAGAGAAGCAGAGACACAGAAAGAGGGAGAAGCAGGCTCCCTGCAGGGAGCCTAATGTGGGACTCGATCCCGGAACCCTGGAATCACAACCTGAGCCAAAGGTAGACCCTCAACCACTGAGCCACCCAGCTGCTCCTGATTTTGCTATTTTAAAAAAAGGTTTCTACAATTGACTTTAAGCAGAGTTAATCCAGTCTTTAGAAAGGGTTTTATATTTCTCATGTTCTCATTTCCTATTCATTCCGTTTCCCTCACTGAAATCAGGAGATGAACACTAAGCACACCGGATCACCCAGCACTAGGCAGCAAAGCTGTGACCAGAGTTCGTTCCATTTTTATTTTGTCTCTCTTCATTTGGAGGCTTCTAAAGATGGCAGAAGGAGAAGAAATCTGTTACTCCCAGTGGATAAGCATTCCTCTTCAGACATGGGTCAGCCACAGAGCCAAGAAAATTCAGCATGCTCTGCTATGACTTTCTGAGGCTTCCTACTTGAATTGAGGCAGGTCAGACCCCAATCAGAAGGGCAGCAGTCAGGGCCCCTGGGGGCCTCAGTCGTTTGGGTGTCCCACTCTCGATTCCAGAGGCTCAGGTCATGATCTCAGGGTCATGGGATCAAACCCTGCATCACAGAGTCTGCTTATCCCTCTCCCTCTGCTCCCCACCCTGCTTGCATTCTCAGTTTCTGTCTCAAATAAGTCAAATCTTAAAAACAAACAAAAGGGGAGCAGTGAAGGTCAGCAGCAGCTCCAAGGAAGAGCCACCTTTGTAGGATGTAGGCAAATCCTGAGTGGCCTCCCAATCCAGTTTTCTCCCAGCAGAAAACCCCTTTGGAATTAGCAACCGTTGTTTCTCCACAGTCAACTGTGTAAGGCTTGAAAGCATTAGATAATTTATTTATTTATTTTTTTTATTCAGAGCATTTTGTGAACAACCAACATTTAAAACTATCTCAAAGCAATTAGTAATGGTAGACATAGCTGAGAGAAGGAAGAATTGGAAGGAATTCATCACAGAGTGTTTACTCTTATGATCTCTGGTTGTTCCTTTACTCCGTAGTACTGGCTGGATACCTGCTGTGTGGTAGGCTGTGGAGGGTGTAGAAAGATATATGAGACATTGGCCCAATCTTCAAAGAGTTTTCCATTCACACATGGAAATAAGGCTGAGCCCAAGTACTTATAGTGCAGTGGACTTTCGGCTCAGTGGCACATAGTAATCGGTGCACGGCAGTACGGTAAAGTAGTAGCTAAGAACATAAAGGGGATTATGACCTTGGCTTTCTCAGAGTTCAACTAGGAAGATACACTTAGCCGCATTCACAAGGCTGAACATGATTTGAGGATAAACCAAAGATAGTATGCTGCTGCAGATTTGGGGAAAAGTAAAACTAGATTCACAGATGCCTCTGAATGTCTCAAGGATGGAAGGTGGAGGGTGGGAGGAGGACAGGGAGGGTAATATTGTGGCGAGTTGTATTTAGGCTTTTGAGAGTAAAACTGAATCAAGAGAAGGTGGTCAGCCCGGAGAGGAAAGAACTCCAAAATCCAGTGCTCGCTCACCAGCCAAAGATGAACAGGTCAGACCCTGTGACAGACGAATGAATCCCCTCAATGAGTTAGCACCGTGTTTTGATTCTATACTCACTTAATATTCTGATTATAAACTGGCTTCTGGTTTAAGTCTGTCTGTCAGGGAGAGAATCTTCTACTCATGTAACATACGGGCTTCTATCCATGTAGGTTATACCGTAGTAGCCTTCTGCAACGCACATACACGCACACACCAGTTTCAAGAGCTTAGGCAACGTGCATCCATTCCTAAGAAACAGTTCTGCCTGGTAAGCACAGTTCAAAGTCAGGTTCCTCCCCTTCCACACTAAGGATTAGAACCTGACATTGGTGAATACCCCAAGGTGACCTGATTGAGACCATTTGGCAGGCTGCCATCTGCCCTCTTGTGGTGTTGCCCCAAGCTCACTGGATGCTTTTCAGATCAAGCTAAAACATAAACCAAATGCACAAACTACATGAGACCAGCAAAGGATAAACATTCTTCTAACTGGAACTACCATGGAAACTCTACCCTTGAACAAGCGTAGAGGTTCATTAAGCAGAGGGCTTTGGCGAACGGGAACCCAAAGGCCAACTCATGAGTCAGATGCAGAGGGATATGCACAGTCTCTGCAGACAGGAGCTACTAGGAAAGAGTGGGAGCTGGTGTGGGAAAGGGTGGGTTGGACTGCTGTGGGGGACCAAATCCGGGGTTTGAAGCATACTGAGTAGGAATAAGGAACAATTGAAGAGTCTGGGTAAAAGAATTGGTGCCGTAAGAGATATGCTATGATTGTACTCAACAAGATGGATTCAACTGAATTAACTCATGTGATGACATTCTGCAGCACACAGACGTACACACAACGCACCAATTCCGTGAGCTCAGGTCATGTGTATCCGACTGAGGTGCAGTTTAGAGGCCAAGTGACAAGTTTGGACGCATTCGGAAGATGTCGTCATGAGGTGACTGCGGCCTGAAGTATGATGGAAGCACATGGATGACTGAAAGGAAAGTCCAGGTGCTGGAAGAAACATAAAGGAAACTCCTCTCGAAGTGCTTGTTAATTAGCCTCCTTTCTCAGGCTAAGATTTTCACATAGAATTACGCCAGTTCATAAGACAGCATGGTGCAGTATCAGAGACAAAAGGAGCATCTCACCTCATTTTAGTGAGGAGCAGGCTCTGGGAAGAGCGCGGCAAGATGCTCGGAACCAAGGAGCAGGGCGGTAGCAGCCAGAAGCACCGAGTGGTCCAAGGGAGGTCCAGTAAAGCCTCACCCCCAAGGGGGTGAGGGGTGCATCTGGGGCTGGTAAACTATAATAACTTAGGGTAAAATGTATCTTACAGGATCCGAGGTGGAGTAAGGATGCCAGGTAACTTCAGAGTAACCTGCAGCGGGTGAACTAACCAGGTCTGCTTGGGTCTCAAGATAAGCAGCACATTGGAACTCTCACACATCGCCAGTGAGAATGTGAAATGGTGCATACTCGGTGGAAAACAGTTTGGCGGTTCCTCAGACAGCTAAACATAGGATTGCCACGTGACCCAGCATTCCACTTCTAGATATTGGAAAACAAGAAAATTGAAAAGAATTGAAAACAGGAACTCAAACAGATACTTGTATGCCAATGTTCATTGAAAAATGTGTTCGTGGTAGCCAAGGGTAGAAATAACCCAAGTGTCCACTGACAGATGAATGGGTAAACAACACATGGTACGTAGGTACGACTGAATGTTGTTCGGCCATAAATATGAGTAAAGTTCCAGTGTATGCTACCACATGGGTGAATCTTGAAAACATTATGCTAAGTAAAAGAAGCCAGGGCCAAAAGGACAAACATGAGTCCACTTAGAAAAAAAAAAAATATATCTAAAAGAGGCAAATTCTTTGAGCCAGAAAGTAGGTTACCGGGGCGTTGGGATGAATAGATTTATTGCTTGATGATTGCAGCGTTTCTCTTTGGCGTGAGAAGAAGTTTTGGATGTACTGGTGACAGATGCATGCCCAACAACATGAACATACTTAATGCAACTAAACTATGTACACTTAAAAATCTTTAAAATGGTGAATTTTATGTTATGTATATTTTACCACAATTTAAAGACAATTTTTTTCTTTTTTTTTTTTAAGAGAAGTTGCAAAGGCTGCCTGTAGACTGAAGAGTGAGAGAGAAAATGCAGCTTGAGCCTGCCGGTTCCTGAGCACCCCTCCTCACGGGGCCCCACAGTTAACCCTATTGCCTGACAGTATGGGAGACACCTTCTGCCCCACGTAACCCCCAATGGGAACCACCAGCCCACATTCCAGCTTCCCCCCAGTGGCTCCCAGAGTCAGTCCTGTGGGGTCTAAATAGCTTCATCGTTGATTGCAATTAGCTCCACTGCCAGTCCCTGCTACTAGAATACACATGGGGACCAGGGGAATATTGGAAGTGCTGGTTTCTGCAGCTTTTGTTTGGTAGAATGCCAGAGAACACAGCTTTTGCTGTCATAATTGGTCTAAATTTAAATACTCACTTGTTTTTGTTTCAAATTGGTTTGTGGGTGCGTGGACACAGCCTAGGTTTGTGGGCATAGGATATATTTTGTCAACATGGAGAGAGTGAGTCAGGGCTTTTTGTTATCTAAACCAGCCCTTGTTTTCAGTCTCGATTTCCTTGTGCCTTGAAAAATGTCCTCCAGCCTTTAAGTCAAGGAGAGGTTGGAATCCAACCACTTAATTGGAGGTTTTCCAGTTCACAGCAGTTAACTTTTCTACAACTTGTCTCCTTAATTTAGAACAACATTCAAAGAGTAATGAGCACTGTACCTCACATTAGTTTGGGCCTATTTCTAGACCGCTGTGTAGGATATTCAGAACTCAAAGACAGTGATTGTCTTTCAAGAGTTTTCAGTAAGACTGTGAAGGAAAACAGTTGTCTCGAATTTTATTAGTTAATTTCAGTCGAATTGCTAAATGGGGTGATTTAGTATTTTTCAGTGAGTGCAGCACTAATTTGCATATTAAATCATATTACATCTGCCTCCATTAATGAAATTATTTTTAGATTTAAGCAATCAATAGAGTCTTCTACAATATTCAAGTCATAGTGTAAGAAATAGCGCTGGCTCGATTGCCTGTTCAGATACTTGTTAAAACATCTTAATTAGTCTACGCTCATTCTTCTCTCGAGTTTAGGTTCATGGCTTTGGTGATCGTCGCAAAGTGGTTTGTGTGTATGACAGCTGGGGAAGGTAGCAGCTGTTTTTGTTTTTCTTTTTGTTTTTTGTTTTTTTCCAAATAGGCCCTCCTTGTCATCCTGTGCCAGAAAAAAAAGAGTTAAATTCTCTGATTTAAACACACGTACTATATGCCGGGTGTTTAGACTAAATGCACTTGCGGACGAGACAAGCACAGTGCCACACATGAGGCTCTGCCGGAAGACATCCCTGGCATCCTGGGACAGCCAGAGTTGTGACTGTAATCACAAATGATTCCAGTGAGGAAGAAATGGAGGAAGTATCTATAGTAATCAGCTTGACTGCCCAGGGAGCCTTCTGACAAGGTCAGATTTTAAAAGGGCAGACACAAGTCTTACTTATTAAATTAGCTGATGACATGAGGCTCAGAGAGAGAGGGGGGATGTGTTGGCTGACAGGATTCAAAAGGATCTCAGCGGACTAGAATGATGAGTCCAATCCACAAAGAAGAAAGTTAAAAGGGATCATTTTGAAGTTTGGTACTTGGATATAGAAAGAACCACCACCAGAGGAATAAGGATATATGGATGGCAAGTATGGATGGAAAAGTTTTAGCTGAAATAACTAAAGTTATGAGTCATCAATATGGTGAACGCTTTTTAAATGTGCATGAGCTTTCCAGAATGCTTATGCAATCCTAGACTATATTAATAGACTATGGTATTTAGTAAGAGAACAGCGATAGCATAAAGCATTTGCAGGCAATATACACAGATGTCAGGCAAATGCTCTTTGGGATCAGACAACCGTTTTTCAGATCCCATCTCCGGCTCATGGTGTAGTAGAAGCTCTTTGGGAGCGATTCATAAAAATGTCAAACGTACACTAAACTTTTTAACTTAAATTGTGAATGTTCATTCTTTCATAGATTTTTTTTTTGGTGTAAGGTCAAACCTTTTCCTTTGAGGGTGGAGCTTACCTTCAGCCAGTGCACACCGCTAGGGCGGTACCTGTGGTTGGTGGCTGACTCCCATTCTCATGTGCATGGTGTAGGTTCTCGTTGGTTATAACAATGTTTGCAATATCATCCCTTTAAATATGGGTCCCCTGACTGGAGTTCTCACTTTCTCATTTAAATAAACCCCATCCTTAATGGATTATCTAAAATTTCTAGCTGCTGCTTTCTTTTAATGGAGCATGTTTTTAAAAGACATCTTTTAATCCATCCAAATCATTCTACAATTTCTGCATTTTTCCCTTTTATAGTTCTCTTGCTCTCATTTATTTTAACAGCAATGTTTTAAGAGACCCATCTGCAAAAAAGTTTCTCCAAGCATTCAACTTAATTTTTACATAAGAAATTTTCTTTTCTCACTCATATTTCACCAGCTTATATAATATTTTATTAAAGTACATGATTAAAATGACCACTTTAACTGGAATAAACAAGATGGAGACAAATAGCTGTCTCACATACAACTCAAGAAAAGTAGGTGGGTACCAGAAAAGAGCCTAGTACGGGTGAGCAGTCAGCATACTGTGAAACAGGATCATAATCAGAGGGAAGGCACCAGGATGGAGATGGGAATCAAAGGATGGCTTATGATTGACCAAGTGGAAGCATTTAGTCTAAAAAGGGGGTGATTCACAAATATCTTCAGCTATTGGAGTATCTATTTCAAGGAAGATTCACTGAACCTCTTCTCTAGGACTCCAGAGAGAGAGAGAGAGAGAGAGAGAGAGAGAACACACCAATTAATATTATAGGCAGACAAATTTCAACTCATACCAGCATGAATTTTAGTAGAGAATTTAAAGATGACACAGGCCCTCTGGGAGATGCCTGTCCCTGGACATGTTCAAAATAGGCGGGATGACCAACATGGCAGTGATGGTATAGAACAAATTCAGGCTAGTATGGGAAATCCAAGTAGATGATGATAATTTCTCAAACCCTAATGGCGATACCAGAAAATCAGTAACTCAGGCCAATCTACTAAAAAGAATTAGGCCGAAAACATTCCTCTGGCAAAACATTGCCAAAAGAAGGGCAGTCCCAAATGTCATTGTTTTGTCTTAATTTTAAAAAAACAACTTCTCTTCAAAAGAATGATTTTTGTGTCAAGATACCAGAAATACAACTAAGAACATACATACATATTTGTGTACATACATGTGTACGAGTCCATGCATATACATATTCTCCTCCAGTATGAGAATTCCATACCAAAAAACAAAGCAAAAGAAACAAAGAAACACAAATCTCATTAATAGTATTAACAATAATTATTTCCTGGAATAGGATCATTTTACATCTCCACTAGATGAAGGTATGTTAAGTGAATTTGTTATATGAATTTAAAATGACTTACAAATCTGAAAAGAAATACATAAGTTTGATACTGTTTAGTAATGCTGTCTTTGAAAAATATGATGGGTCCTACTCTGTTGAATAAGATCCACTTGACAGAGTTGCAGAAGTCAGAGTATAGAAATCTAAAAGCATAGACATCCCTTTATTTGGTATCAGGAGACAAGACACAGTAGCTGCAGATGGCAGTCTCTGGACCGGTCACATTTTGAGGGATATCGTTTGAGCCCCAGTATATCTTCACTCCATTCTGTAATGGAGTTTTATTCCACCTTATGGCCCCTGGGTACCTATAAATTTCCAAGTTAGAATCCCTTTAAAGCTCATCTGTATGGACTGGAAAAATATCTTCCCATCACATGTGGCTGCACCATATGATTGAATGTTGTGACAATGTCAAATTGCTCTAAAAGTTTCTAAACACAGAAGTATTTATCTTGGACTGGTAACAGATTGTGGATCATACTTTAAGACCTGATTCTCACCAAAGGTGGAGCAAGGAACCACAGATTTAGAGAGCCTGCCTTGTCTGCCAGTCATTGCTTCCCATGTAACTTCTTATGTATTGACTTGTGTTTTACACTTCAATAGCCCAAAGACATTTTTTAGTCACGACTGTTTATTATAAGGAATTGGCTCACATGGTTATGGATGCTGGCAAGCCTCGGTGTCTGCAGGGTGAGTCGGCAAGCTGGAGGCCCAGGAGAGCCAATGGTGTAGTTCCAGTCCAAAGGCCAGCACCCCAGAGACCCAGCAAGAGCCAACATTCCAGTGAGAGTCTGAAGGCAGGAAAAAACCCAGTGTTCCAGTTCAAAGGGTATCAGGCAGAAAGAATTCTCTCTTACTCATGAAAGGGTCAGTCTTTTTTGCTTTAACCAGCCCTTCAGTGGATTGGGTGAGGCCCACTCACATTGGGAAGAGAAATCTGCTTTACTCAGTCTACTAACTTAAGTGCTAATCTTATCCAAAAATTAGCCATCACATGATGACACATAGGAAAATGCTAGCCTTTTATTCAATACACTGTATCACACGCATCATTTAAGGCTCTAAGGGACATAAGGTGACTCGGATCAGGTTTTACGCAGTGAGTTCATGGGGGCATGAGCGAGGGGAATGTCGCTAGCAACACAATTTAGTATGTCTTGCAATGAAGCCATATCCAGGGTGGTGTTGTAGGAGAGGCCCATAGCTCCCAAGGGTTCTAATAAGTTTGGAATGAAGCCTAACCATTTGTATTATTTCAAAAGTCTCCCTAAGCCACCTTGTTAAATGATAAGCAGGATAGGCACATAATAGATCCCCAGTGAGTGCATGTTCCTCGGTTAGGAGGTTGTTTGCCACCCTTTTTACAACAGCTGCATCGCCATGCTAAGCACCATTACAACATATATGAAGGATCGCTGTCATTTGTGTTTTGTGATACCGGCCCTGCTCACATTTGCCACGTCAGGTCCCAAACATTGTAACGGGTAAAATCCTTGAGACTTCCTTACAATAGAGGTAACAGTAAAAGCTGTTCTTTCTTAAAACCTGGTGTGGTTAAAACCTATACTAGGTTTTAGTAATAATCCTGCTCACACACCTACCAGGCTGCTAGACAATGACTCCCAGGATCTGTCTTTCGGTTGTACTCAAGTGGCTGGGAATAGTTTGCTGTGGCACCTCTGCCTTTAAAAGGCACTGGGGACTTATTATTTTAATCCTTGTACAGCCTGATTTATCCCTTCAAACATCTGTCAGCTGTGCTTTGTCTTGAAATTGGTACCGATGCTGCTGCTGATTTTTCAACAGCAGCTGGGAGACATTCATTAGTTAGACTCTCAGAGGGTGTGTATGGCTGTAATATTTTCTTTTACTAATGATCTCTGAAGCATTAAATATTATGCATCCCATATCTACAGGAAATCTTGAATTTTTATTTCCCTGCTTCAAGATTCGAAGCATTAAGTTTTACTCAATTAGCTAAATTATTAACAACCTAGTCCCTGGGTCCTGGAGATATAAAAGAAAAATGGACTTTTAGTTCCTAGGTTAAATGCTTGTTATTTAACACAGGGGAGAAAACATGGCCCGTTCTTTCCAGCAGATATAAATAAGAGCCGAGGCATAATTTTTCTTCAATGATTTCCAAATTAGTTTGTCAATAGAACATCCCTTGATTTAGCACCCATTAAGCCTGATTTAGGTTTCATTTGCTTAACCTTCCATACTCACAGGAGAGAGGTTCTTTTGCCCTCTGAGGCTTCTCCATCCCACCTTTAGTTGGCCATTGTTAAAGCTCCCAGTGGTTTGTGCAAAGATCTTTCACGTTTCTTGTTCTTGGCACCCGGCAACTTACTCCTCATATGTGGACAAAGGCAACAGCATTTTACACTGTACTCGAAGCCTTGAATATTCTCTGTGAGAGTAGCCTGTCCCTCTGGCCCCATCGTTACTGTGCTTCCATCATGAGTTTTCTCTCCTTGAGTTAATTTATTCAGGTTATTTGGGGGTGGGTGGGGATGGAGTAGGAAGGAAACTCAAGAAAATTTTGGAATCATCTGTAATTCTTCTGGAAGTAGATACTGTGGGTAGGAGCCACGAGACGATATGATGCCAGGCCAAATTTATGACTTTACTCAAGTCAGGACCTGAGACTGGAATATATTAAAAGATAAAGAAACTGCCTCTGAAAAATCATAAAGTAACCTTTGTGTTGCAGAGAATTCGCTCAGTATTTCTGCATACTAGCTTTGCCCTGAACCAGAGTAACAGACCTCTCCTCTCCTGTGATGGGCAACCAGCAGGACCTGCTCCATACCAAAGCTAGCTCTCTGTGCATGCCTGTGTGGGGGCATTTACACGGATGTTAAATGTTACCGAGTCAATGTCCCTAAATGCTGAAAGACAGGTGCTATAAGCAGGCGAGAGCCCTCAGCTGGGTGAGGTGAGTCTCTGTAGTATATGGATGACATTGCTTTTCCCTGTCTACTAGAGAGGGGCCTGGGTAGCTTAGCCGGATGAACATCCAGCTCTTGATTTCGGCTCAGGTCATGATCTATAGGGGGTCCTGGGATTGAGCCCCTCGTTGGGCTCTGTGCTCAGCATGGAGTCTGCTTGAGATTCTCTCTCTCTCTCCCTGTGTCCTTCCCCTCCATGCACATGTACATATGTGTGCTCTCACTGTCTCTAAAATAAATAAATAAATCTTTAGAAAAACGATATATACTATAGGCCATGAGGGCTTTAAGGAAGAATTTGTATCTTATCTTTTTTCTCTCTGAAAACTGGAAATCCACAGCACGTAATGGAAAACGCATAGAGTTTGACGTTGGACAACCAAGGCTTAAACCCAGATTCTCATCTCTCCAAGACTCAGTTTTCTCATCTGTACCATGCAGATAATTCTTATCTAATCCAAAGACCCTAATCAAGCACACAATGAACATTCAGGAAATGTTCCGTCTTATTGGTCTGACTCCTCCAGTGAGTTGTGAGTAGGGGGTGCTCAGAAAATACTGTAGCAACTCCCCGGGATGTGTTTTTTCTTCCCCTTGTAGTCATCCTCTATACTACCCATCTTTTTATTCCTAGTCCCTTTTCTTAAACCTGTTCTGTTTTCCTTAGTTTGCCTTTTTTTGCCGCTTTCTCACCTATTTGATACCTTAAGTCTGAGAATTGCACTCAGTACTGCCAGCCAGTGGGCATTTCCTAGGCTGGGTGATGGATTCGAGGGTAAAGATATCATTGACCTTTATCCAAAAATGAGGAATAACCCACACTTCCCACCCACTTTGGTCGGCAGATTGCAAATCCTCCAGGAGTTAGATCAGCTGATGCACAGTTAAAATCTTCCCAACTTGACGACAGGACTATTACCTGCTATGCTTCCTATTTGATTGCTTTTTTTTCTCCCCCAGAAGGTATGATCATGAATAGTTGTACAATTGAGTCTATTTACCATATTTACAATTCTTCCTGCCTGCCTTTGTTGCTTTTCTTAAGACGCAGTTCTCTACATCTCTTTAAAACTGCCTCCTTTTTTGAGTGCCAAGGTAACTCTTGCTCGAGGCTCCAGGGGATGAGAACAGATGTGAAATTCTCCTGCAGTTAGTAGATAGCACCACTGTGGTTCAATCGCAGATATGAACCAACAGATAATTACAGTTTAAAATTAGTATTTTAATGAACCAGTCTTAGCAAATGTAAAGTGAAATCTCCCAGGCTTTCAAGAAACGAGCAGGAGGGAGGACATTAACTAAGAAGTCCAACAGACGGATGGTCAGCAGGTGCTGGTCTGAGAGTGTTGAACGTTCTAGTTTTTATGTGCTGCGCAAGGCGGGGAAAAGCCCATATTTAAAGGTGAACAGAAATACCTAAAGAGCAGCGTCCAATTCTAATCAATCATAGATCTGAGGCTTCAATCCAAGAACCTCAAATTAAATATCAGTGCAAAACATCGGGAAATAAATTCCTTCTTCATTTAAGCCTAATGTCAAGGTTCTCATTTTCCCTTTCAGAAATTAATGACATCATTAAATATTTATGTAGCCTGGTACCCAGCAGTGATTGTTAGCAATACTATAAACTGTTTCAACAAAATAGAAATATTAGAAACCAGAGGCAAGTGAACAGATCGTTGAATTGTTAAGGTTTAAATGTTTATAGTGCTAAATATGTCTTTTACTAAGGGCTCGTGTATTATACCACCTAGTCAATTAAAAGAAAAGTCCATACATGGATCATGTTAAAAATGGTTTGAGCATTTGATTAAAGTGGACTGTTGAGTGCATCCGTGTAGGGGCAATAAGAGGAGCAGAGTTCTGTTTTCCAGGGCTCACTTGCTTAAAGAACTTGGATGAGTTGCTTAAACTCTCTGTGCCCAGATGAGATGAGAGATCATCTCATCTGCACAATGAGGCTATTACCATTTGCCTACGTGGCTTATCCAGGAAATAGGGAAAATGGGATTCAGTAATATCCTCAACTGCCCTGGCCACACACGCATGGAGCCTTGTGGCTTTATTGTCTAGAGTGTGCACCGACGAGATCCACCACCAAAGCCCCAGTTTGTATTTGAATATACTTCGGCCTCCTGTAGAATTTTGGATTAAAGGTTGCTATTAACAAGAAAATAAGCATGAACATATTTCTGCAGCCCGTGCTCTGCATCTCAGCAGGAGGCTGGCTGGGATCTGGAATCGGGTAAGACACTTGCTCACCCAAAGGTCTGACTCCGTCTAACTCCCTGCAGAGAAGTGTCCCCTTGTGCTGACATCTATCATCTGTCATCTGTCCTCTCAGGAGCTGGGCATGGCAAGGTCTGCCCTCACTCTCGCCCCACCTTGGGCTAAGCTCCCTTGACCTACTTAAATCTGGAACCCAGTTTGTCTGTTCTCATTGCCATGTTTCTAGGCCAGCTCTCATCCCAGAGACTGGATGCTGCCGTGATAGGAAGGCCCTTCTAAATTAGATAAAACACAAAGCAAAAAGGGGAATTTTTGCCCTCTCTGCCTTTAAGGATGATTCTTCCTAAAGATCTATTCACAGGGTGTGCACTGGAAACCCAGGTGGTATTGTTCCTTGACTTCCTCTATTTTCAGCAGCTCCCTGGTGAGCCAGCTGATTGGATGACGAAAAGCACCTTCCTCCCAGGGCTCCGGGGCAGTGCTTGCTTTCCAGTAGACACTTAATCCTTTTGCCCACAAATGATTAAACTTGCACTTCATTGACAACTGCAGGAGGGGTTTGTGTTCATTCCAATTTTCTCTACACATACGGATGAAACCTTTTACCTACTGTTGATTCATTAGGAGATTGCTTTATATCGTGTGTGTGTGTGTGTGTGTACTTATGTGCATACACATTCATATATATCTTCAATATTTTTTTCATTTCTGTTCATTGTAACTCACACTTAACCATCTTGTCCTAGATATTATGCTAGGCATCAGAGATACAAATCTAAATTTGTTTAATGCCTTATGGATTTCTGTCCAGGCACTGAAGTAGTTTGATTCCCCAAATTTATTACCCTTTTCCGTTTCACTAGACACTAGAAGACTGAAGGATTCTATCTTTGATGGCAAATTGCCTTAATGTGCTAACCTTGGTCTGAGCATATTTTAACTCCAGAATTTTACTTGGGAACAGTTATTATATTTATCCCTGCTTATTGTTGACTGTTTTCAAAATAATACAAACACATTTAAAATAGGCAGAAAATTATCTGTGATGTTTCTAATTGTAAACTATAAATATTTTAGGTTATTTATTCTAACTTCTTTCCATTTATTTTTAATATACAATGTAGTTGAAATAAGACCTCACGTACAATTATGTAGCTATTATAACCTGACGTTATAGAAGTAAGCATTCCCCCATGATATTAAAATCCACATCATTTTAAATATCAGTTAATAAGCTTTTAAGTAAATGTGTCAAAATCACGTAACAATTTTTTATTAATTTTTAGAGATTTTGCTTGTGCGTAGTTTATCATAGCATAAATAACACTGTAGTGAACGTCACTGTGCATACATCACAGTTGGTGTTTTGAAAAAATTTCCTAAGGCTAGTACTTCAGAAGCGCAGTTATTACATCAAAGGAATGAGGAATTTTGAGGCTTTTTGCTCATATAAATTGCTTTCCAGAAGTGCTGTACTAATTTATATTGCCATAACAAAGTCGGAAAAATATCCTTTCCAGCAGTAGATATTTTTATTCTGAAAACATAATTTGTTTTCATACATTTTATATTTGCTAATTTGTTAGTCACAAAAGCATCTGTTGTTTAATTTGTACTTGTTTGGTTAGTAATAAGGTTGAATATTTTATTGAATGTTAATATTATCCATTTATACTTACTCTAAAGAGAATTCCTTGGTCAGTTTATAATTTTTATTTTATTTTTCTTCAATACCTGCATTTTTAAGTTTTCAAATTAGAAAAGTGATACAAATTTCATGTAGAAATTGAAAAAAAGAAGAAACACCAAGAAATTCAGTATCCTGAGACAACCAATTAGTGTCATGGTACATGTCCCAATATATTTTTTCCACTCTTGCCAATTTTTTTAAATTAAAGTATAGTTGACATAGAATATTAGTTACAGGTGTATAATATAGTGAATTGACAATCCCCTACATTACTCAGTGCTTACCACTAGTGGCATTACCATCTGTCACCATACAAAGTTATTAGATATTGACTGTATTCCCTATGCTGTACATTTCATCCTCACGACTTATTTTATAGCTAGACATTTGTGCCTCTTAATCCCCCTCACCTACTTTACCCATCCCTCCACCCCGTCCAGTTTGTTCTTTGTATTTATGAATCTCTTTCTGTTTTATTACCTATTCTTTTGTTTTGTATATAAGTGAGGTCATTTGGTATTTGTCTTTCTCTATGTGACTTATGTCACTTAGCATGATACCTTCTAGGTCCATCGATGTTGTGGTGCATGGTAAGATTTCGTTCTTTTTTAATGGCTAAGTAATATTCCATTGTACATATATACCATATATTCTTTATCTATTCATCTATCAGTGGGCATTTAGGTTGCCTTCATACCTTGGCTATTGTAAATAATGCTGCAGTGAATAGAGGAGCACATTATGGCTTTTCGAATTCATATTTTTGTTTTCTTTGGGTGAATACACAGCAGTGCAATTACTGGATCATATAGTATTTCTTTTTTTTAAGTTTATTTTTATTTATTTATTTATGATAGAGAGAGAGAGAGAGAGAAACAGAGACAGAGACAGAGACACAGGAGGAGGGAGAAGCAGGCCCCATGCTGGGAGCCCGACGCGGGACTCCATCCCAGGACTCCAGGATCGCACCCTGGGCCAAAGGCAGGTGCCAAACCACTGGGCTACTCAGGGATCCCCTCATATAGTATTTCTATTTTTAATTTTTTGAGGAATTGCCATACTGTTTTCCACAGTGGCTCCATCAATTTACATGCCCACCAATGGTCCATAAAAGTTCCCTTTTCTCTACATCCATGCTAGCATTTGTCCTATCTTGACTTTTTGATACTAGCCATTCTGACAGGTGTGAAGGAATATCTGATGGTGGTTTTGATTTGCATTTCCCTGATGATTAATGATGTTGAGGTGTCTTTTTATGTGTCTGTTGGCCATCTATCTGAACGTCTTCTTTGGTCCTGACAATAATTTGTAATGTGTATATAAACTTTTTTTTTTTTTTCAAAAAAAGTATCACTTTCTCCCACTTAGCAGTATATCATTTTTCAAGTTACTAAATGTTATTTACTTACATGATTTTAATGGATCCTCATATAAGTTATATTTTAATGCTTCCATTAAATGTATATGCTGTGTATTATTGCCATTATGAATAATGCTATAATAATATGCTTGTACATAAATTGTGTGCATCATTTCTTTTAACTTTTTAATCAACTTCTAAGAGGTATGATTTACACATAATTGATTTAAAAAAACAGTTCCAAGAGTTTTGACAGATATGTACACGTGTGTAACTACCACCACAATCAAGGTATAGAACTCTTCCATCACTTTGAAAACCTCGCAAGTTCCTTTAGTCAGCACCACCACCAACCCCTTGATCAGCGGCAATGTCTGATTTGCCTCTATGAATAAAGCCGCTATAAATATTGGTGTAAAAGTCTTTGTCTGGATATATACAGGCATACCACATCTTACTGCACTTCACTTTATTGCGCTTTACAGATAATTGCATTTTTTACAAATTGAAGGTTTGTGGCAACCCTGTGTTAAGCAAGTCTCTCCGCACCATTTTTCCAACAGTATTTGCTCACTTCATGTCTCTGTGTCACATTTTGATAATTCTTGCAAATTTCAAACTTTTTCATTATTATGATGTTTGAATTGCTGCCATCTCATGAGAAAACTTTAACAGGTAAGGAGTTGCTTCTTATGGATGTGCAGAGAAAATGGTTTCTTGAGATGGAACCTACTCCTTTTAAAGAAGCTGTGACAATTGCTGAAATGACAACAAAGGATTTAGAATATGACATAAACTTGGTTGCTAAAGCAATGACAGGGTTTGAGAGCATTGACGCCAATATTGAAAAAAGCTCTACTGGGTAAAATGCTATCAAACAGCTTGCATGCCACAGAGAAATTGTTCATGAAAGGAATAGTCAATCAATACTGCAAATTTCACTGTTGTCTTATTTTAAGAAATGGACACAGCCAACCCAACCTTCAGCAACCGCCACTATGATCATTCAGCAGCTGTCAACATCAAGGCAAAGGCACTACCCTCCCTCCACCAGCAAAAAGATTACAATTTGCTGGAAGTTCAGATGATGGTTAGCATTTTTTGCCAATCAAGTATTTTTAAATTAAGGTATATACCTTTTCTGGACATATTGCTTTTGTATTGCACACTTAACAGATTACAGTAGAGCACAAACATAACTTTTCTTTAAAACATAACTTTTATATGCACTAGAAAACCAAAAAAAATTATTTAACTTGCTTTATTGCCATATTTACTTTATTGTGGTGGTTTGGAACTGAACCTATGATATAGGCAAGATATGCCTGTATATTCATTTCTCTTGGATCAATACCTAGGAGTAAAATTGCTGAGTCTTGGTATAGGTATGTCTTTGACTTTATATGAAACTGTCAGATTGCCTTCCAGAGTTGCATTTTACATTTTGCTTTCCCACCAGCCATGGACAAGAGTTCTAGTTAGTCCACATCTGATACTAATGCTACCATCAGATACTGTCAGGTTTTTTTTTTCATTTTGGCCATTTTAGTGGGTATGTAGTGCTATCTCTTGTGGATTTCATTGTAATTTCCCTAATACTAAATGATATAAATGAGGTGGAGCATTTTGTAATGAGCATACTGGCCATTTGTATCTCTGTAGTGAAATATATCTTCTTTTGCTCAACCATTTCCCATTTTTAAAAATTGAACTGCTTGTCTTATTATTGAGTTGAATGAGTTCTTTATTATATTCAAATACAAACCCTTTATAAGATAAATGCATTAAGAATACGTTTTCCCAGTCTGTGGCTTATCTTTCACTTTCTTAACAATATCTTTCAAAGAGCAGACTTGAATTTTGGTGACATACAATTTAATATTTTTTTCTTTTATACTTTTTGTTTTTTATATCCTAAGAAACCTTTGCTTGTGCCAAGTTCTTGAAAATTATTTCCTTTTTTTGTTGTTGTTGTTAGAAGTCTTATAGTCTTATTTTCTTGATTTTTAAATTTTTTTTTAAATATTTTATTTATTTATTTATGAGAGACATGGAGAGAGAGGTAGAGCCACAGGCAGAGGGAGGAGAAGCAGGCTCCATGCAAGGAGCCTGCTGCGGAACTGGATCCTGGGACTCTGGGATAATGCCCTGAGCCAAAGGCAGATGCTCAGCTGCTGAGCCACCCAGGTGTCCCTAGAAGTCTTATAATTTTAACTTTCACATTTAGGTCTAAGATCCATTCAATCCAATAATTATTGGATTTATCCAATTATTTTGTTTGGGTGTAAGAGATTCATTTTTTCCATGTGGAGATCCAGATATTTCAGCACTGTTGAAAAGACTACTCTTTTCCCATTTAATTACTTTGGCACTTTTATTGAAAGTCAATCATATATATATATATATATATATATATATATATATATATATATATATAATATATGTTTATTTCAGGGCTATTTTGTCCCATTGCTTTGGACATCATTTTGCCTTACAGTAAGTCCCTGAAAATTAAATATTGGGCTCTAGGGTATCACAGTTTTTAAGGCTATTGGTTAATGTGCCTAAATTTCTCTCTAGAAAGATTATATCTTAATTATTTTTCCAGACATATTCCCAACCTTCAACATTGATTGTGTCACTTTAAAAAACTCCATGCCAACTTAATTTTTGGAAAATATTGTGTCATTATTTTTAAGTGGATATTTATCTGTTTATCCTAATATTCATTGGCTATTTGTATACTTTTCTGGTGAAATTTATGTTTTTATCCTTTGTGTTTCCATTGAGATTTTTACCTCTTTTCTTAATTTTATCTAAAAATCTCTTTATATGATTATATATGAATCTCTTTTGTACTGTATTTATTCAAAATAGTTTTATCGGTCTGTGTTTGTATTTTAACTTCAACAATCCAGTTTTTGATATCTGAGGTGTTTAATATTTACTTCAGAATGGACTTAAAATCATTTTTTAATGCTTTCCAAAAAATCTTGTTAGGAGTTTTAGATCTAATTACATAAAATGGATATATTTATTTGGCAGAAGTGATACCTTCACACAATCCATTCTTCTCAGTCAAGCACGTGCTATGTGTCCAATCAGTGCGGACCTCCCTCATTTCTCTTGGCAGAGTTCTATAAATTTACCCATAGAAGTCCTAGACATTTCTTCTCAAAGCCATTTCTACCTATGTTAAACTTTATGTTGCTACTGTGAACAGCATCTTTTACAAATTACATTCTAACATTTCTAACATTAAAATATAGGAAACTATTTTTGCTCTTGATTTTTTATTTAGCCACTTTCTTGGACTAGTATCCTTTTTGAATTCTTTTCATTTGATTTTCTTGGATTCTCTATTTATGCAACTTATTTTTTTTCAGCAGGTAGTGGTAATGTAGTCATTTCATTGCCAGGAGTTTTTCCAATTATCATTTTTATGCCTTATTGAATTGGTCAGAACTTCTGCAACAATTTTAAATAATAATGATAACAGTAGGTCTATAATCTCAAAGCCTCCAGTATCATTCACAGATCATAGAGAAGTGGATTAAAAATGAAGGTAATTTGAGACTGCAAAAAATGTAAAAGTTGTCTAAGTTAATGCTTAATTTTTGAATTTCCCTTTACAACCTCAGATACTCTGCTTTAATATCTGGAGTGATAAGGACAGAGAAATTAACTGTCTGTATTGGTTTTCTAGGGCTGCCATAAAAAAGTACTACAAACTGGGTAGCTTAAAACAATAGAAATTTGTTTTGTAGCACTCTGTAACACTACAAGTCTGAAATCAAGGTGTTGGCAAGAGCGAGCTCCCTTAGAAGCCTCTGTGGAAGGATGCTTCATTGCCTCTTTCAGCTCTGGTAGCTTCAGGTGTTCCTTAGCTGGTGGCAGCATTACTCCAATTGTGCCTCTGTTTTGAGAGATTGTGTCTGTGTGTTTCTGTCTTCACAAGGTGTTTTACCTGTGTGCTTTTTCCTCTCTTCTCATAAAGACTCTAGTCGTGTTGGATTAGGGCCCACCGT
Source organism: Vulpes lagopus (assembly GCF_018345385.1). Classification (NCBI taxonomy): domain Eukaryota; kingdom Metazoa; phylum Chordata; class Mammalia; order Carnivora; family Canidae; genus Vulpes; species Vulpes lagopus. The sequence goes on along the minus strand of NC_054847.1, from coordinate 21,124,008 downwards.
AATGACCTCATCTTAACTTGATTATGTCTGCAAAGACCCTGTTTCCAGTAAGATCCCATTCACAAATGCTGGAGGTTAGGACTTCAACATATCTTTTTGAGGGGACACAATCCAACCCATAACACTCTTATAGGAGCAGGCTGTTCTGTTGATGGGCAGTCCTCATGGCTAGGAATCTCCTTCTTTCTTTTTTTTTTAATTTTTTAATTTATCTATTTTTAATAATAAATTTATTTTTTATTGGTGTTCGATTTGCCAACATACAGAATAACACCTAGTGCTCATCCTGTCAAGTGCCCCCCTCAGTGCAGGAATCTCTTTCTTTAACCAAACCATGGTCAGCCTACGCCTACCTCTTATCTCCATACTTTGTACTTTGACCTAGAGTAAAACCACAGTAAATCTCACCTGGCTTCTATTGGACAGACCTTCAGATGTACGAAAACCTCATAGCTCACTGTTTAGAGATAGTCACACACTTGATGAAAAAAAAAAGAAAAAGAAAGAAAGAAATCAAGAATTGGCCACAATCAAGAATTTGTAAATTCTATGGAAACTACTCATTACCAATTCATAGAAGTTACTTCAGAGGTGTATATAATAAAGCTAAGTGATACAACTTGTGAGTTTTGAATATCCTTTTCCTGATCTTCACCAGTTATCTCAGAGAGTAATCTCAAGTTCTTCTGATTTGGATGACATTGGAGCATCTGAATTGATCTTTATCATACCTGACCCAGCGTGCTCCCAGGCATTGGGCCATTACCTTACATTTTTAACCTGGCCAAAAGCCAGTAATAGAGAAACACCCACACTTTTTTAACAGTCAGTTCTCTCCTAAAGGTGCATAGTTGGTGAAGAAGTAGGTGATTTCTATTTTTTTAGCCACCTTTTCATTTGACCATGGTGGCTAGATCAGATGGTGCTTGAGCTATGTTGAGAAACAAAGCATGAGAAGCATAAGTACCTTCACAGGGCAAACCATGAAAGCAAATCAAGCAAAGACAGTAAAAAGGAGATACTATGGAAAAGAGACAAGCAGGTTGTTAAATGTTATTAATCATTAATTCCTTGCTTGAAACGACTTTTAAAAAGAATATGTGTGAAATGGAAATACAACTTATATGCACTGCATAAGGAGGGGAAGAAACTAACGTCTTTGCAAAAAGCTTTCTTGAGATTCTGACAACTGACTTAAGAAATCAGACCTCTTCTAATTGTTTTCTTCTCTGCTATTGTCTGCTATTGATGTGATTCCTTTATAAATATTGCAAATCTCCAAATATTCTGAAGCACTCACTTTTTAGAATTAGGTCATATCAAGATGAGAAATGAGATACGTTGAAGATCAAATAAGCCCTGTATAAAAATGATGTCTCTTGTGAGTATACTAAACAAATAAAAACCAACAATCCTGAATTTCACCTACTTTCTGTTGGCCTGGCTTAATAGTACATACTTCATCATTTTCTTCTATTTATGTATCCATTCAGAATTAACCTTTAAGAATCCTCTTCAGGACAAAAAGGTACCTGATTAAGACCCAAGATAGCTAAGAATTCTTAAGCAAAAGAAAACAGAAGAGATGGTTACTTAGCAAGAAACATCACACATTTCTTGAATATCACTGAAATATATAAATTGGCCAAAGCTCTGCACTGGCTGGTGAGGAGCTAGCATGGGTTCCTTGGTGGTACAAAGATGTTTTGTGAAAGTCATCCCAGCAGTATGGACTCAAGTGGTCCTGTTCATGGGAGACTGGGGTTGAGTCTGGACTTTTCAAGAACCATCTCAACAAGGACTATAAAATCCTGGAGGCAGAATTTAGGAAGGCCTTTGGGTTTTGTGTGGGATCCATAAATCAGACTGATTAGGGACTGAATCATCAGGCTAATGCTAGGGGTCACTCCACGCACAACAACCTCATCTACAGGACAAAGTTTAGATTATCTTTCTAGCACTTGCACCTTGTGGCTCCTGCTCCAATCTAACCTCACAGACTCTTACACACCCTCCATGATTCAATTATTGACTGCATTAAAAACTATCCTCAGAATTTTGAAATCTTAAGGCAACAGCCATTTTATTATATCTCATGATATAGCGGATCCAAGATTTGAACAGGGCTTAGTTGATTGATTCTCTTGCTTTGAGTGGCATTTACTGGGATCACTTGGAGGTACTCCATGGTACTTGAACTGCTCTGAAGCATTCAGGATGGCTTTACTCACAGGCATGGGGCCTTGGAAGGGATGGCTGGAAGTTTAGACTCAACCAGGCTCCTTTCCCTCACCCTGTAATTTCAGAACCTCTAAATGTTTTGACTTGGTACCTGCCTGCTAAGGTTCTAAGAGTGCATATATTAGGAAGTTATAACTTGGTCCTAACAGTGAGGGAAAGTTTCCCTGGTAGAGAAAACACAGGCAAAAAAGAGTCAAAAGCAGTTTGGGGAAGAGAGAACATCCAGGCAAAGAGTAGTATTTGCTTTTAGAATGAGGATAGATTCAGGAAAACTATCAGTAGCTGTCACACATTCTGATAAAAAAAACTGTGGATTAATGCATGTCAATCGCATTCAGTCTTTGCATGGTAGAAGCTGGCATTGTCATCTGCAGATGCTGAATCATCACATCTCCACACTACTTCTGGGTCTTCATTTATATTTTATAGTCTATACTGATACTAGGCCAGGCTCTCAACAGGGAATGAGGAGACCTGAGTTCCAGATTTTCTTAATTTTAAGGGCCTCAATCTCTTAACCTATAGAATTTTGCAGTTGGTGTTTAGTCAACTCATGAAAACCCAACAAATATTAAACACTTCCAAGTAAGACGCTTGACTTGTTCCCAGATGACCTGACCCTTGCCCGCTCCTTCAAAACCACCTTGTGCCCTTTCTCCTGCCACTAAACTGCCTTCATATAATTCCTGAAATTCACCAAGTTTTAGCTGGTCATGAGGCCTTTCACGAGCTGCCCCTCTGCCCACAGCACTCCTTCTGTACTGTCCCTATAATTCTGGCCACGTGAGCTTAAAGGCCACTCCCTGTAAAGTGACCTATCCCATTCTCTGGTGCATCTTCTGTTGGCTTTCTTCTCTGCAGTCCCCCAGAGTTTGCATCTGTTTTGTAAATGTCATTTCCTGTTCATCTTCCCCACTAGACATCACATTCCAGATAGTGGGATCCGTGACTGTCTACTCACTACTGCATCTTGTTGCCCAACCCAGGGCCTGCAATGCACGGTGCTCCTAAAATGTGTGTGGAATGGATGTTATAGGGACACAAAGTAAATTTGCAGTCTAGTGAGAGAAGGAAAAATGAGGCAGCATATAAATGTGCCTTAAGATAAGAACCATGAGCCAAGTTCTCTGTTGGTTTTCGAGAGGAATAGACAGAAGGTCGGTCACAGAAGGTGTCTGCCCAGGAGAAAGTGGGGTGCACTTTGGGAAGGCAGAAGGAGCCATAGCCAGAGGACCTTCCTCACCATTTGGGGAGGCTGAATTTTATTCTTAATGCAGTGGAACATGCTGAGGAGTTTGAGCAGTGAAGGGACATCTCTTGGTCATGTAATGGTCACCATGCAGAGAGTAAGTAAAAGGTCAAGGTTGGACGCAGGACAAAGGTCACCATGTAGAGAGTGAGTAAATGGTCAAGATTAGACACAAGGGATTCTCCTGAAGGTGTCCAGGAGAGAGACCAGCTTGTTGATGGAGGAGACAGTAGAGGTGAAGAGAGGGAGACAGATTTAAAATAGATTTGGGGGGGGCACTTTGGTAGCTCCGTCAGTTAAGCGTCGACTCTTGATTTTGGCTCAGGTCATAATCTCAGGGTCTTGAAATCGAGCCTCAAGTCAGACTCCATGCTTAGCAGGATGTCTCCTTGAGATTCTCTTTCTCTCTCTCTCTCTCTGGCCTCTGCCCCTCCCCGCACCACATGCGAGCATGCACTCTCTCTAAAAATAAAATAGAATAGATTTGGGAACAGAATACAAGAATTATGGATGAATTAGATGTGAGATAGTGAAAATGGGGGAGGGCTTCAAGCATAACACAAGGATCCAGGTTGAATAACTGGTGGAGGGAGACATATTAGATAGGAAAGATAAAGCCGCAAAAGGAGAATGAATATGCTTGCAAGAAGGGAATCAGAAAGGAAATAAGTATAAATGATCCAGTTATCACAGAAGGGATGGGCACTGTTGAGGGTAAGTGTACATTTCAGGTTTCTTAGTCTCTGGATATTTGCTTTCTAACCATTTCCTCCCTCTGCCACCACTTCTAGCTACCCATCCATTTCACTGCACGTTCTTAATGAGGGAATGTTCACCGAGCGGTCTTTACGTTATAGTTACTCAATAAGCGCCAACGTGAACCAAGTTTAATTAGGAGGTTGATTAGGTCTTAATACTTATGTGTACATAAAGACCTAGCGAATCACTGATTGTTCCTCCTTCCCAATAACACATTGGGAAGGTGTCCACTGGCTATTAAATATTCTGGCTTACTTAGTTGATTGCTAAAGATGTCTGCAAAAGCCAAGAGCAGTACAGTGAGAAATGGAATATTATCTATGTGGTTCAGGTCCAGAGCACTTTTAGTCTGAAAAAATCAGATCTCTTGACAACACTGTAACATATCTAAATATATTTTTCCCTGGTCCTTTACTTTGACATGAGCACTCCTAGAAAAGTATCCTCTCTCCTTAGCAAGTCAGTGGATGCTGCACTAATTCTCCCCTTGTCGCTGGAGGACATTCTTCATGTAGTCTCCCTTTCCCTGTTTAAACAGAGTAAGCCACAACATCCCTTTTTCAGATCCCTTCCTAAATCTGACCATATTCCTGAACTAAGTCCAACAATCCTTGCCTTCTGAATCCCAAAGGCTGGAATTATGCTTGACTCTCCAAGGCACAGAGTGGCCAGGATCCCATCAGAAATTGTAGCATATCATTTTGTTCCTATTTCAAGTATGGCTTTTCTCTCCAGGTTTCCTACAAAACCACAGACAGTTATACTTTTTGATTTTGATCCCCAATAATTTAAAAATGTTAAATGGTTATTTGGATACAGCCCAGGAATGATTTTACAATATGTAAAATCTCCTGGGCAAATTTAACCGTGTCATTTAATATTGAAATTATGTTGGCATTTTATGGGAAGGGTTATACTTTTTCAGCAGCGTATAATTGTATACTTACTAAACATGTGCACTTTATTTGGACATAAAATAAATGCTGGGCTTTGAAACTGTAAGAATAAGAAAATGTATCTTAAAATAATTCAGCCTAGGGGATCCCTGGGTGGCGCAGCGGTTTGGCGCCTGCCTTTGGCCCAGGGCGTGATCCTGGAGACCCAGGATCGAATCCCACGTCAGGCTCCCGGTGCATGGAGCCTGCTTCTCCCTCTGCCTGTGTCTCTGCCTCTCTCTCTCTCTCTGACTGTCATAAATAAATAAAAAAAATAAAATAAAATAAAAAATAAAAAAAAAAAAAAAAAAAAAAAAAAAAAAAAATAATTCAGCCTAGTGAAGGGACACCAACTCAGGTGCTGTTATAGGAGTATAATGGGCCCACCAATGGGTAGGGAATGACCAAGTCCACTAGATTATCAAAGACACTCCATGATGGGGATGTTGCTATGAACTATTTTGAAGCTGATATAACTGCAACAAGCATCTACTACCTCTGATTCAAGTTGTATATTTGTTTTAAGATTCTTACTGTTGGGATCCCTGGGTGGCGCAGCGGTTTGGCGCCTGCCTTTGGCCCAGGGCGCGATCCTGGAGACCCGGGATCAAATCCCACGTCGGGCTCCCGGTGCATGGGGCCTGCTTCTCCCTCTGCCTGTGTCTCTGGCTCTGTCTCTGCCTGTGTCTCTGGCTCTCTCTCTCCTTCTATCTCTCAAGAACAAATAAATAAATAAAATCTTTAAAAAAAAAAAAAAAGATTCTTACTGTTCTCATTCATGAAGCTTATAGTAATTGTTACACATTTGAACTCACATAAAATCGTGCATTAATAAATGGCATTGATGTCTCTTATATATACTAAAATTCTACGAAAGCTTACATTGAGGGGGGAAAAGATTCTATTGCTTTGTAATTGTGAAAACACCGCTCTAGGTAACAGGGAGCTTTTTAAAGTCTCATGATCAGATCACAGTAGATCTTAGAAAATGCACTGGGCCAGATGCCTGATGGGTGTGGCTTGACAGGAAATGTTTGCAAGAGCCAAGGCCACTGCCTGTGGGCCTGAACCAGTTCCTAATCCCAGGACAGTCCTGTTCGACCTTTCCCAGGACTTCTGAACCACATGTTGGAAGAAGGGGGGCAGAGAACGGAGGGAAGGCTACTCAAGAGTTTGCCAGAAAGACAGAAAAGACTTTGACTTGATCTTATTTGCAAATGATTACAGACACTGAGGAAGAAGCCATGACAGATCTTAGCTGGTATCAGATGACTGAAAGACAGCTCCCTAGGTGTATACGTAGCTGTGCCAGTGGCCAGGACGTCACAAAAACCCATGGGGCCATGGGCACACTACCTCAGCCCAGCAGAGACTACATGAAGCAATGTTGCTATCATTTGAGTTGTAACAAAGAGCTCTCCAGCCCCCCGCCCCTAAAAAACAAAACAAAACAAAACAAAACAAAAAAACAAAACAAAAAAACCTTCTATCTTCATATTTAACTGCTACTTACACTGTCACAGAGGAATCAGGTCATGTTTTACAAAATGGGAAACCAGTGTTATGTGCTTTCCATGGTTCAAGTTGTTGCAGGATCTCTTTTCCTTCAGGGCCTGCAGTTTTTGGTCACACCTCTTGGAAGAATGAAGAGGTAGACCAGACGAAGGGTGATGGGTAGCAAAGCGAGGTTTATTGAATGAAGCAAAGTTTATTCAGAGTGCAAAGCTCCCGAAGAGGGAGGGGACCTGAGACTGTTGCCAATTTGGAGTTTAAATCCAGGAGTTTTTATGGGCTCTGTGGGGTGGGCTGTTTTAATCTGATTAATCCTCCATGCACCTGTTACCCAATCAGGTCCTACCTATCAGGGAATGTTCACATGGGAAAGGGCAGAGGGCTCCTTGCAGGGTAGTGTTTCCTAGCCTTGAGGATCAAGAGGGAGGTGGCTGCCACTGCCCGAGGGCACGCTGGCCAGCACAGGCCACCAGATCAAGCTCTTTGTTTAAATATCCCACTGGCTGTTGAGCTGGCCCCAGGCCTGGGTTAGGATGCCCAAGGCCATTCCCTCCCATTCTGTCACGTACAAGTCTGAAGTCGTCCCAATAGAAGACTTAACTCTGGGGTGCTGAGTAAAGCCTAAAACAACAGGATGTGGTCTTTTTCTTTTTAAGGATACTTTTCCTCTTAGGACAGAGCCCCTTGTCCCTGCCTGTCTTTCTTCTGTCTTCCATTAAAGTGAACTCATCTGCTAGAAAGCTAGATCCATAGATCTTGAACTCCAGGTAAAATTGGGGCTAACAGTAAAGACCAGCGAGTTGATCTCAGATTCCAAATGGAAGAGGAAGTCACAGGAATGAATACCCCTTGAGAGTAATGGAATTTAGTCTTTCTTTATAACACTCTGTAAATTAAGTTTTTCAATCATTACTGCCAACTCTTTCAGATATTATCTTGGAATTTTTTTCTATTTAGTTTTCATTATCCCTCTATTGGATTATCATTACTGCTTATTTGGGTCCATTCTACAAACATGCGACTCCTCTTTCCACATCTCCACTATTTTTTTCTACTTGACTACTTTATTGACTCCATTTTATTTAGGATCTAGAACATTTTCCAAAGTGGCCTAAGAGTAAAGCCTAGGAAATAAAAAGTTGTGAAAGGTTCAGGATGTTACACACTGCCAGTCAGATTTATGTACGCAGTTTTTATTGGGCACTTACTGTGAATCAAACATGGTGATAAGCACTGGAGACATGAAGGCGAACAAGATATAGTAGCTGCCTTCAAGGAGTTTACAAAAAGAAGAGTCAAGTGAAAAATAAATAATAATGATAATAATAAAACAACATGACAAGTGAAGCAATTTGAACTTCCACAGTTTACTCTTGGAAGAACATGGAGACATTTGACCCTAAATCTGAACCTGTGATGAAATCACAATCAAGCATCTCCCTTATTAGGTCCTATGGAGAATGTAAGAAAATGGGAGGCATAAATGAGTCATCAAAATAAGATACTCACACATGAACATAATTATTAAAATTAAAAGGCAGTATTGGAGTTCTCCAGAGATACAGAATCAATAGGATATACAGATGATAAAAAAAAAAAAAAGATAGATGGATGGATAGATGGGTAGATAAGTGGAAACCTAAAAAGCCATATTTCAAGGGATGGCTTCTTGCGATTATGGGGGCTGGCAAGTCCAACATCCATAGGACAGGCCCCAGAAACTTTCATGCAAGAGTTAATGCTTCAGTTTTGATGCAGAATTGCTTCTTCCTCAGTCAAACACAACTTTGTCTTTAAGACATTTCAACTGATTGGATAATGCCCACCCACAACAAGAAAAGTAATCTCCTTTACCTAGAGTTAAACTGATCTGCTGTGGAGAAAACACCAAAGGTGTGGCTGGACAACTTTTGCTAAAGACAGTTGAGTGTAAAACTCATGGATCCAATCAACTATCTCAGTAGAAACCAGGAATAGAGATAGAATTATCCAAAAAAGATATGTGGCGGGCACTCTTGTTAATGGCTTGGACCCCGGTGAATGACACAGGAGACTGATGAGGTTTTAAGAAATTTATACCACCAGAAATGTCACCGGCTTGGACTGAAAGGTACAGTACAGGGAAAGGACAAGATGAAGAATGACTCAAGAGGGCAGAGTCATGGATGCAGAGACCAGAGCCCCCAAGACCTCCTTGGGCTTCAAGGGTGGAGCCAGCTCAGAGGACAGCGTGTTTGCTCTTGCCCCAAATGATCCAAATGATTCTGATATGGACTTGGATGACAAATGATGGAACAGCGAAGTGTCAAAGATTTAGGGAGGAATCTAGAGAAAATTGACCTGGATTTGAATTTAGATTTCATTCTTAGTAAGATTTTTTTTCTTCTAAAGCATTTAAACTGTTATGCAACTGAATATATTTTCTTTTTTTTTTTTAAGATTTTATTTATTTATTTATTCATGAGAGACACACACAGAGAGAGAGGCAGAGACACAGGCAGAGGGAGAAGCAGGCTTCCTGCAAGGAGCTCAATGCAAGACTCGATCCTCTACCGGGGATCACGCCTGTAGCCAAAGGCAGACACTTTACTGCTGAGCCACCCAGATGCCCCTGAATACAATATATTTTCTTAAAAATAACTAAAAATAATATACAAAAGATGTATTATTTATATTAAACAGAGAGAAAATATAAATGCACATTAAAATATTCATAGTTTTCTGACTTTAAATTTCTTTGGTTTTCTTAGTTTCATTTTCTAGAATAAACATTTTGTAATGAAAAGAAATTTTTTATTTGTAAGGTAAATATGTTATATTACATCCTATTATTTGTATTCTATTAATCAAGTTGCTTTTTGGTGTCAAATCCATTAGAATATCAGTGTGGAAAAAAATCAGTGACTTGATAAAAAAGACCTGATTTCCAGATTTATTGCTGCCTTTCAATACTTGGACCTTGGACAAGCCCTCTTAAAGTCTCTAAGGCTATTTCTTGCCCTACACACCTCACGAAATAGATGTCAGAATCAAATGAAGTTATTTATGAAGACTGTAATTCTCAGTATAAATGTTAGGAATAATTATTGCAAAAAATAATTTGAACAGTATTATCAGTTTCACTTGCACAAATATATGCATTTGTGTTTTTTATTGAATAGGACTTTTATCATATGGAAATTGTCATATAAATAGCCTACATTTATGTAGGCTCATGTAAAAATCCCCAATAGATTGTGAATGTTTGCATTTAAGTGAAATATCATACTTTGTATCTAAAACCACTTGAAGATTTATTTTAAATGAATAAATGCCATGTCTGTGGAAAGAAGTTAACCAATAAACACTGACATTCTGAGCTGAAAAAGGGAGAGTCAACTGATTATGAATGTTAACCACATCTACAATAAAGCTTCACAGCAACACCTAGAATAGTGTTGGAATAACTGAGCACCATCACTTAGCTGAGTTGACACTTAAAACTAATCATCACGGGGCACCTGGCTATCTCAGTTGGTAGAGTATGTGACTCTTACTCTTGAGGTCATTAAGTTTGAGCCCCACGTTGGGTATAGAGATTACTTTAAAAATAAATAAATAAATAAGACCTTTAAAAAACTAACCATCACAGGCAGTATACGCTAATTGCCAGACTAATGGTACCTGAAGATTGAAATGCCAAATGGATTTGATGGAAAATGTGCCCTCCTCCTAACCACCATCTCCTGTCTGTGTCTGCAACCCCCACCCCATGTTGAAACTCTGCCTAAACTGACATAGAAATAACAATAACTGGCATTTCCACTCATTCAACTGTTCTTCCCTCTGTTGTAACTTCCCTTTTCAAATGCCAACTTTTAGAGGTCAAGACACAGATGTGTGTTGTTCCTCCCAGGCATTATATGAGAAGTATTTATTTGTTCCTATCACGTGAAGCTCTTCTCTCTCATTAAAATCTTGGATGGGGTTTATAAGGACACAAGGGTGAAAACAGACCGTACCACTTACCACTTACAGTCTCTAACTACAAAAGGACTATTTTTTATTCTCTTCGATTATTAAAAGAAAACAAAAACAAAACAAAAAACCTTACCTTGTTTGACTTTGCAAAACGTGCAGTAAATGAGACTGCAATCTGACCCCTGTTTCATTCTGGAAACATGGTCATCTCATAACACTTAGCAGTCCCCTACCACAAGACATCCTCAACATTTGTTTCTAGCCTGTTCATGCTTAAGAGCCCCTATTATTCAGCTTGCTAATACAAAATGAAATCCAAATTTTCTTCCACACCATTTCCCCTAAATGTTTACAGAAATTATGGCATGTGCATGCACATGTGTATTTATACTTATGATATTTCTGTGTATCAGAGTGTCTGTGTGTGATTTTTTTTTTTTTTTTTTTTGCATAGGTTGTGTCATTGCTTTTCCAGATTACTGTCATCAGGATAAAATAGGAATTGCCATATTTAACCTTAGCAATAAAACTACTGCCAAGCATTGCAATCTAGCTTTTTGGCTCTCACTGCTAAGATTTCTGTCTTCACATTTATGTTTCCTGTTAGTTCCTGTATCAATTTAGAAAAATGTAAAGGGTAGCTATTAAAAGATATCTGGAAGGTAAAATGAATTTGCTACTCTCAGCAGAAAGGAAGGATGTCCACTGTGTAGCTTTTTTCTGCTAAGCGATCATTTGTTTTTCAACTTGCAAAATGAATTTTGAAACAATGCCACATTATGCCACAAAATATTAATAGGCACAATTAATATATTGATATGTGTTTGATTTTACCATCCTTCATTCCCTTTATGTCATTCTTCTTCTAATCTGCTGTGACAGTTCAGTAATGGAGCCCCAGAAATATGACTTTAGGGTGAGCCGTACTACTAATCATCAATATAGCATTGTGTGTTGTCCATCCTGTTTTGTCGGCAACAATGATAATCTGTAAAATGTCTACTCAGAAAATGCTTTCCAAGATTCCTTTACAAGCAAAAAATTTAATGGGATGCTGAGTTTGATCATGACAGGGATTTCTTTTTTTGTTTTTTTCTGCCGAGTAGGTTGTCATTTTAGTTTTAACTACAGGCTACAGGACAGAATTGTTAAGCAATCCAATTATATAAGCTATATATATAGGCAACAAAAATGAGGCTTTAGACCTCCTTCATTATTGGCTCTGTAATTCTTCAGCTCTAATGGGATCTGCAGGCCACCTCTAGATCACATAACAGTGGTCACTTTGAGGGTTCTTGGCTTAAACTCATACCCCCAGTAAAATAATTACTAGCTAGCTACATGGACTCCATCATGAGCAACTTACAAACAGATCTATTAAACACACCAGTTATTCTTCCAAATTGGCACTTAGCAGTGATGGTCATTCTCAACAAACATTAATGAATGCTTCCAGCATATCCAAGGGGGGCAAACTAGCTGCCTTTAAAAAAGATCTGTCTGGGATGCCTGGGTGGCTCAGCGGTTGAGCATCTGCCTTTGACTCAGGGCGTGATCCTGGAGTCTCAGGATCGAGTCCCACATCGGGCTCCTTGAGAGGAGCCTGCTTCTCCCTCTGCCTGTGTCTCTGCCTCTCTTTCTGTGTCACTCATGAATAAATAAATAAAATCTTTAAAAAATAAAAAAAATTTTAAAAATTAAAAAAAAAAAAAAGATCTGTCCAGATCAGTATCACTTTATCTCTTGTAGCACATGCCACTCCTATTATTAAGAAGCCAGCCCTTCCAGCTTGGTACAAATCCACATGTCTGGAGCATTCAGTTCATTCTGTCTGGTACTGGAAAGTCATATATATATATTTTTTTTTAGTGGACAGAGGACTACATATTTTTAATGCAGTAGTAAAAAACAGTTAAGGGTGTGGTCTTCCTTGTTAATGGTAGGTGATCTATTCAATCTATACAATGTGTATTACATACATTATGTTGTTTCATGGTAAAGCAGTATAGGATGTACATACTTTATATTCAGTTTAAACACATAAAACTGAAAACATCCTCTTGAGGTCTTTTCAGTGCTATGGTTATGAAAAAAATTAGTTTGTTTTATTTTACCTTTTATTTAAAACATTCACTAGTTCTTGTGAAAAACCATAGATATCAGTCAAATTTGTTGCCTGTTAGCATCTTTTCACACACATAGAAACATAAAGACAAACCTACATTATTTCAAAATGTTGTTATTTATCTAGAGCATACTTAGTTCATTATCAATCAGCATTAATATATATCATATTAATCATATAGTATGATAGAAAAGGGTTGTAACATAATCATGGCAAAGGTCTGGCTCTCCCAGAACCCAACAATATATACAGTTGACCCTTGACTAATACAGGGACTTAAGGGTGCTGACCCCCATGCAGTCAAAAATCCACATATAACTTTTAACTCCTCTCAAACTGAACTACTAATAACCTATTGACTGGAAGACTTACCATAACATAAATAGTTTATTAACACATATTTTTTACATTATATGTGTTGTATACTGTATTCTTACAATAAAGCAAGCTAGAGAAAAGAAAATATTATTAAGAAATCATAAGGAAGAGGATATTCATTTACAGTACTGTATGCTATTTATGGAAAAATATCTGCATATAAATGGACCCGCAGAGTTCTAACCCATGTTGTTCCAGGGTCAACTGTACTATAAACCTTCACAGGTCTTAAGGGGGAAAGACCAGGCCTGCTAGGGTTGCCACCTACGAGCACCAGACCTCCTGATCAGGAATTCAGCCCTGACCAACGTCAGAGTCCACTTATGGTTAATAGAAGCAGTCGTGGACTTTCAGTTATAAGATGAATAAGTTCTCTGCGTCTAATGTACAGCCTGATGACTGTAATTGATAGTACCGTGTTCTATAATTGAAATTTGCCAGGAACCCTTTCTTAAGGGTTCTCACCCGCCTCCCCCCAAAAAAGGTAACTGTGAGGTGATGGATGTGTTAATTAACTGGATGCTAGGGATCCTTTTACACCGTAAACATGTATCAAATTATCACGTGGGGCACTTTAAATCTATTACAATTTTGTTTATCAATTATACTTCGGTAAAGTTCTGCGGGGAGAAAAAAGAAAAAAAATTAACCTTTCACGAGAAGAAATATAACTATTGTCTTATAATGTTATCACACTCTCATTAGTAATTATAAACAAATCGATACACAATTTGGAACAGGAAAAAAGGAGTATAAATACCAAGATCGATTCCTTTCCTTGTCACTGATTCACTCATTATCAACCATCAACTAGTGAATCTTGGATTTCATTTCTCTCATTAGAATAAAGGTATTAATTACTCCGTTCTATTCACATCCTGCACTGTTGCTCCCCCTCTTTAGGACTAGCACTCTCTACATCCTGTTGTGCTGATGTGTGCAGATATAGATATCGGTACAGATGTAGATACAGATATAAATTTCCAATCCTTTATGACAACTACAAATAAGTGAGATATTTATGTGTGATTAATGCTTCTTTTCCTTTCTCTCCTACAAATCCCACAAAGGCAAGAATTCTATCTGCCCCGTGAGAAATGTGCTCCCAATCCCTAGAGCAAAAATGCTAAACCTGGAAGGCATTCAATAAATAGGTGTTGAGTCAGTGACTAAAGATTCTGTGTCACCTCAATCCTCTGGCCTACAGAACTCACCTCATTACACGTGTCCCTCCCGCAGAGCTGCCTCACTCTGAGTCACTTTCTACCTCGTGACCTCCTTTTTCTCTCTCAAGTGAACTCTAACCTTTTCCTCCCCTTGCCCCCCCCCCCGCCCCTGTTTTACCATTGAGAAAATGGTTGTGACTCCCAGGATGATGGGACCACAGTGGCAGTGCCAGATTACCATCCCAGTGTTCTGACCCCAACTCCTTCCAGCAAATCAAAGCACTACTATTTCCATGTCTCGTTCTTCTGTGCTGCAGTTTTTAACCTATTCTGATTGAGTTCATTTTGCCTGCTTCTTTCATTCATTCCATCGCTCTTGCAAGTTTTTCTGTTTGGGTAAATTCAGCCCCTGGAGACTGTGCCAACAGATTCTTTTCTACAATGCATGCACTTGTTTGGGACTCCCCATTTTTTCTCCCAGTCCAGCCATTTGCAAGTGCAATGTGGGAGTACAGTCACATTCATCTGATTGCAGGTATAGGCAAAAGTCAGTGAAGCAATAAATTTACTCCTGCAAAAGCAAAATAATTTGGGGGGAAATATTTCCAAGCTGTTCAGGCTTCCTACTTTCTTAAACAAAGTGTGTTAATGCCATCCAGTCTGGTCTTGCTAAGTCAGGGGAACTATATATAGAGGCAGTGAGCTTAAAGTGCTGAGCTTCAATTACTTAAGAAATTCAAGCCTTTCGTACTCCACTGTTGTCACGAAAGTGAAGAGTCAGTGGGTGCTCAATAAACGTGTCAGTTATAATTGTTAAACACTGGGCTGGGACAGCAAGGCTGGTCGAGGTATCTCCTCCATTGGCATTTCTTCAAATAAAAACTCCATCTGTTAAAATTGCTATAAGATAGAGCTTCCTGGACTGATAATGACGTGGCATATATTGAATGGAATTTGAACCCCAGAAGTTCAAAGCTATAAATGCCCGTCAATTCCTTTCTGTTATTCACTGTGTATGAAGAAAACCCCCCTCTTCTTTGCTCCCCAACCCTATAGCATGCAGCTTCAGAGAAAAAGCAAAGCTGTCACAATGATGGACATCTAGAAAAGGCTTATCCCATAATTATGGAAAAGGTCTCACTGTCCCCCGAGCCCAGGGGAGAGCAAGTAGCATTCATGATCCTGTAGCACCCAGAGTACTATGACTATAGAATGGCCTTTCTTTCATTAGCTCTCCCTTCCCCCTTGCTAAACAGGTGCAAAGAAAACCCCATCCACAAGTTGATACTGACTCAGTGGGTATGTAGAATCAAGTATGGTGGACTGACTCCAAAATTGAGAAAAGGGACATTTGACACTAATACAGTCAGCATCTAATTCTATGTAAGATATTGATAGAATAAGCTCTTCTGATGAGCTGCCGGTGATGGAAATTGACCCAATTTTTAAAAAATTGATGTTAAATAAAAAAATAATAATGAGAACAGACAAATTTATAGTGTGCAGTATTCTGAAATACTTTATGAGTAATGTATGACTTCCTAAACAACTCAGAAGTTATTTTAGATAACTCAGTAATGAAATAGCTATAAATTGAAAGGCTTGAGAACTTAAAAAAAAGTTAATCCTAAACCAAGTGCAGCCGAATTAAATGTAAGTTAAATTAAGTTTATGATAACAAAAATGAACTAGCCTTGTGAAAATTCCGAAAGGAAACCTTTAAAAAGAGGATCTTCTCTCCCTGCGCCAGAATACAAAGAGTAACATCAACAGTCTTGAAGTGTGTTGCTAACGTGCGCTTGAGATGAAGTGATGAAAATGGCACGCACCACCGTGGTCTTCCTTCCCAGACCTGTAACCCCACTATAATCATGAAACAAAAATCAGACAAACTCAAATTGAAGGACGTTCTATGAAATGCCCAACCAGTACTCTTCAAAACATTCGATGTCATCAGAAACTAGGAAAGACTGGGACTCCCAGGTGGCTCAGTTAAGCGTCAGACTCTTGGTTTCAGTTCAGGTCCTGATCTCAGGGTCATGGGATCGAGCCCTGTGTCAGGCTACGTGCTCAGCCTGGAGTCTGCCTGAGAGTCTTTCCCTCCCTCCACCATCTCCCACTCCTGCTTTCTTTCTCGATCAAATAAATAAGTCTTAAAAATAAAAACAAAAACAAAAAAAAGGAAAGACTGAGAAACTGTCACAGCCAAGACAAGCCTAAGGATTCATGGTGATCACAGTGTGGGATTTTAGATGGGATCCTCTGGTAGATTAAAAAAACATTAAGGAAAAACAAAGGAAACCTGAGTAAAGTATGGACTTCAGTTCATAATTGTGTGTCAGTATTGGCTCATTAGTTGTGACAACTGTGCTCTAAGATGCTAACAGTATAGGAAATGGGGAGTAGGGTGTATAGTAACTCTCTCTATTGCACAATTTTTCTGTAACTAAAATTACTCTAAAATAAAATGTTTATTGAAAAATATATGACAGATGTAGTTTTTAAAAGGATCTTCTGATATAGTATTTGCAGAGGAAGATGCTTTTTCGTTTATAAATTATTTCCATAATTCGTGACAGTTCTCACATCTGCTACTATAAAATTCATTGCAGCTTCTTTGCCTCTTGGGAAAAAAATGCATTTAATTATCAGCGAAATTCAACTCCAGCTTGTTATGATGAATGATTTGAACCTGTCAGCTTTTTTCCCTCTAAAAACAAAGAACTGGAATGAAATACAGTCTTCTTCTCTACTCCCTTCCTTCCACCTGCTTCATTTAATTGATGAAGGTTTGAGCTTTTATTAATCTTTTTGAGCTCCTCCGTAAGATGCAGAAAAAGCTAATATGATATCATTGTATCTTGCTAATGTGTGTGCTTTGTGAAATTGATACACCCTGCCAAGACATAAATTACTTAAACTTTGATAAATGTGTGGAAATCAGGGGATGTTCAAACAGATAAAGCACAGCAATTCCTCTTTTTTCTGCCGTTTTTAAACTCCATTTTGTGCTTGCGGTGAAATGTTTTTGCATTATTATTGTAATACGATGGGACAAAAGACAGCAGAAACCAATAGAGAGCTCCAGCAAGTACAAAAGTAACCAGGGGGATACAGCCATGTGTTTTGTAGATAACATCTAACAACGTTGTCTTGGACAGAGTGGTTTGCCAACAGGTTCAGAACCACCTACAGTCTCTCAGCATGTTGTATCATGGAAATTGTCTGTTCAGGAACGAGGGCGCCTGCCAGACATTTTGTACTTTCAGGTCTTTTTGCTGACTCATTTAGTAGGTCAGAATCAAAGAGCCACAAACACATTTTGTTGGCAAAGAGAGCTCACCTGTGCCTGTGATCTGGCTATGACTCAGATGCCAGTGAGACTGGAAATATGAGGAAATGATTGATTGATGTTCTGGGGTTGAGAAGGGTGTTCTCTACTCAGTCATTAATTTATCTTATGGCATTGAACAAGTTGCTTGATTAACCATTAATCAGTTTCCTGGAGGCCTGAGAGTTCATACAACCCTTTGAAGACAGTTCTTGAATAGAAAACATGGTACTATCCATTGGACCATGTAAGAGCCATCAGTCTTTGAATGCCTTTTGCCAGAGATTGGGTTCAGTAATTTCCATCCATTCTTTTATTTGGTCCTTGGAATCAGTCAGCAAAGAAGATATAGATGAGAAAATGGTTTCACATTAAACACTCAAGTGAGAGGTAGAAGGTCATCCGGCACCGGATCCCTTGGCTTTTTCCACCATGCTGCTTCCATACTGGGAGTATATAAATGAGTGTGGGGCAGGGCTATAGATCATCCAACCCCTAGGCATCCCTGATTAGATCTTTGAGATTAAGCATGAGGCTTAGGGACTTAGATTGCACAACCATCTCTGTAGACCTGGTCTAGGAGAGGGTACCCTCTCAGCAGTGATGCGTTCATAAGAAAGTATTCAGGAAGGCCACCTGGGTGCCTCAGTGGGTTAAGCATCTGCCTTCAGCTCAGGTCATGATCCCAGGGTCCTGGGATGGAGCCCCACATCAAGCCCCACATTAGGTTCCCTACTAAGCAGGGAGCCTGCTTCTCCTCCTCCCTATTCCTGCCACTCCCCCTGCTTGTGCTTGCTTTCTCTCTCTCTCAAATAAATAAATAAAATCTTAAAAAAAAAAAAAAAGAAGAAGAAGAAAGTATTCCAGGGAGAAGGCCAAACAAGTTATACCAAAGAGAGAGTGAGTTGGGAAAGGAAGCACAATTGTCAGCTTTCTAGGACAATTAGCAATACATATAATTACACTTCTGCCCATATTTCATTATCTGATAACCTTTTGAGATTTGCATTTAGATTTGGAAATCAGTATTTGTGATAATGGTCATGTATTTATTTTACAGTAATAAACAGGGGCACCTGGGTGGCTCAGTCAGTTAAGTGCCTGGGTTGGGTTCAAGTCAGGATCACAGGGTCCTGGGATTGAGCCCCGCATCAGGGCTTCTTGCTTAGCGGGGAGTTGGCTTGTTCCTCTGCCCCTCCCCCCACTCATAGCCTGTCTCTCTCAAATAAATAAATAAAATCTTAAAAAAAATAAAATAATAAACAAATGAAGTTATACACAGCTTTTCTTAACTAGTTTAATATTGTCAAAGCAAGTTAAAAATACATGATCTAGAGCAAAGCAAAAAAATTAAAATATATATATATCTACTTTTTATCTAAAAATGTCTATTATCTAAATATTGTTAGTATTTTCCTGAGAACAGACGGCAATTATAGATCTGTGCTATTAGTTAAATTTTCTTATTTTTTATATGAGCCTACTTTATCATCAAAAGCTCCTTGAACAGTTTGAACCTGTATTGTATTAGAATATATTTTTTAGAAATCAAATTATATCTTAAATTCTCATGTGGAAAATATTTTCTGAAGAGTGGAAGAGCCTTTCTAAAAGCAATTAGTTACATCTAAGTTATCTGCTTCATAAATTTAGGTTTTGTTTTGTTTTGTTTTAATAGTCTCATTTCTTAGGGTTAGTCACGTATGTTTGGATCAAATTATTCATGGCAGAAATGACTACAAAGAAAATCTTTTCTTTTAACACTCAGTAAATGATCATTTAGTAGTATTATTCCTGTTTTTGTTATTATCATTGAGTAATCTCAGAACCAGCACAGCAGAAGTCCTAGAGATAAGAGGATTTCTTGACATCTCTCATAATGGGGTCTATGATGAGTAAAAGGCCAATATCAGTTAACTTGCAAACTTACTTGTCATTGAATGATGGGTTCACTGTTTATAGGTTTTCAATAATGGAAAAGTAAGGAGAAAATCAGGTCAGGCACTAAATGAGGAAAAATGATCCAGGTGGAAAAAATTCAGGAAAATGTATAATGTAAAGCAGACATTTTTAAGGGGGGAAGAAGGAAGATCATGTTGCTGCTGGGAACAAAGAATGTTCTCATACTTCTGAGCAAAAAAGTATTTCTGAATGGAAAATGGGTCTTAGTTCTAAAAAAGCATTGATCGGCAGCATGATGTATAAGGGTAAGAACTGAGATTTTTTTAAAAAAATTTAGAAGGGCAAAATATCAGAAGGGATTTACCCTATCAGAGAGAGGAAGGAAGGCAAGAGTGAGGAAAGAAGTTTGTAAGTTGTACCAAGTAGGGGAGTAGCGATCAGGAGGTAAAGTTCTTGCGGACGAGCTTCTCAGCAAGTAGAAGGTGTGTCTGTCAGCATGGACCACGAAAGGCACATCTCTTGCAATACTGGAAATGGCTGAAAAATAGATAGTAGACCCTGGACAACAAGAATCACAACCACAAAAAAAGAGAAATTGGACCTTGATCAGCAAGGGGTTCTTATCTGCCCATGTGTCCTTGGTCATCTCGCTAGGCAAGAGGCTGGCGGTGTCAGTTGGACCAGGCTGCATCAGTCAGTTCTCAGGAAACTCAAGGCATAATGGAAACCAGCACTGAACTCCATGGGCTAGTACCAATGGATTTAAATGAGATTTGTGCACATCATAATTAAGAGTGTTCAAAATCAGAAAGCTAAAAAAACAAAAAACAAAAAACAAAATCAGAAAGCTAGTTGCAGTGTCAAAAATACTCAGAATATCTTGAGCCAGGAATCTAGAGTAAGAATTCTTCTTTTCTTGGGGAATATATTCACCTTTCAACACCAACAGAGGAAAGAAATATCCACTCAGGATACCTAAGCCCCTAAGAAGGTGGCACGGATTTAGGTTCTCAAAACAGTAAGAATGTGCTTCGTGTCACTTTGTCCTTCTGCCAAACCTCAGTAATTTAAGGGAAAAGAATTTTTAAAAATACTAGACATGAGGAAGAAAAGCTTTCAGGAAATTAATCAAAGGCAAATATATATTATGAACTCCCTGCCCAACATACACAGAAAGAAAAAACCCACACATCCATTGAAGTCCTTAGTTTCCAACTCTAAAGTGATCTTGGGGACGAGGTGTAGGTGAAAATACTTTTCACGAAGCTCTATTAGAACTTAAACTTCTAAACTTTTATGAATATATAGAAGATAACCTCATGTTATTAAACTCTACCATATGGTCGAGTGCAATATTTATGATCCAAGCTGTGTCTTCTTTTTTTTTCCTCAAAATTGGATTGAAAGCAATAATTTTTGTAATAATACTGAGACTAGTTTTACCAGGTGCTTTGCCAAGTTTGAAAGGGTTGGGGAAACAGTTCATAAATACAGCTTCACTTCTCTCTCATCCTTTTCATCATGCTGACAGTTTTCTGGAGAATCATTACCAGAGTGGTTTGTGCCATTAGAGATAAGAGGCTATCTGTGTTTCCACTAGAAACCTCTATTTTCCGGACTTTATAACTCATCCATAAATATTCACTCCAGGCAACAGTTTCATATATTATGATTCTGTTCCTCAAAATCAATGTTGACTTAACTAAATGATTTTTAGAAATTAAGGGGAGTCTGACACTACAAAAAGAATAAAAAGAAAAATCAGATGCAGATGTAGTACTGTGTTTCAGTGGGTGTGATCTGAACCGCTTTTTGTGAAATCCATAAAACATTTGCATTCTTTCTTAGCAATTCTTTCATGGTATATAATTCAGTTGTAATAAAAGTTTTTGGATAATCTATAGTCTGTTATTAATTCAAAATAGACATTTTCAGTTTGTTTCTGTTGCTGTAAACACCACAAAATTTGAAATTGTCTTTTTTCAACTGAAGCTTTTGTAGAACTTTCTATTACTATTCACACTCCTTTTTTGTTACAGAGTTTGAGATGGGGCTATATCAAAAGCTATGACATTATTTGACCTAAGCCTTTGAGTATAATAATACTCTTAATATTTCCAATATTACACTTAAGAGATTAATCAATATCTTATATTCAGATGGTTTCTAGCTTCTTGGTAGAAACCTTCAGCATTCCAGAGTTGTCTTCACCTGAAAGAGAAGACCTCACAAATTGAATGTTTTTACCAAAGGAGATACCAAAATATATTGCTTCCTCCAATCTGGAAAGATAATATCATGAAGATTAGGAAGCAAGGACTAAAACCACATCAGCCCATTAAAATAAAATACTTTCTTCCTAATTTGAATTTTGTACTCACAACTTCACATTGCTTGAATAGATGCTCATCCTGTTACACTGTTGAGCCCAGGTGTGTCGTCGAAATGCTATTTATCAAGAATCGAAATAATACTGCAAGCACTTCCCCTGTGCTTTGGCTTTAGTTTGTGTGCTCAAAGCCTAACCTGAGGTGTATTTCTCTTTCTTCTTTTCGAACAGCTATTCTGTGACAGTAAGAAGGTGGTGCATGCCACAGAGGGGCTGGACTGGGAAGACAAAGATGGCCCGGGGACTTTGGTCGGAAATGTGGTGCACTCAAGGATCATCAATCCTCTGCGCCTGTTTGTTAAACAGTCTCCAGTCCCAAAGTCTGGACACCTGGCTTATGGGGACAGCATGGAAAACTTTTGGGATTGGCTGGCCAATGTCACGGAGGTTCAGGAGCCATTGGCAAGAACTAAACGGAGGCCAATAGTAAAGACGGGAAAATTCAAGAAGATGTTTGGATGGGGTGACTTCCATTCCAACATTAAAACTGTTAAACTCAACCTCCTCATCACGGGGAAAATTGTTGATCATGGAAATGGAACCTTCAGTGTTTATTTCCGACATAATTCCACAGGCCTAGGCAATGTTTCAGTGAGTTTGGTACCCCCCTCCAAAGTGGTGGAATTTGAGGTTTCCCCACAGTCTACCTTGGAGACCAAGGAATCGAAATCTTTCAATTGTCGCATTGAGTACGAGAAAACAGATCGGGCGAAGAAGACTGCCCTGTGCAATTTTGACCCATCCAAGATCTGCTACCAGGAGCAGACTCAGAGCCATGTGTCTTGGTTGTGCTCCAAACCCTTCAAGGTCATTTGCATTTACATTGCCTTTTACAGTGTTGATTATAAACTTGTGCAGAAAGTCTGTCCTGACTACAATTACCATAGTGAGACTCCATACTTATCTTCTGGCTGAATCTGTCCACAGTGATATAAATGAAGGTTGAATATATATTTAATTAGAATGGCCAAGAACCAAGCTCAGCTCTTCATGGTAAAGGATCCCTTCTGTTTCTGGCAGTGAACCTTAGTTCCCCATTAGGTTTTCAAATTAAAAAGAAAAAAAAAAAAGAAAAAAGAAAAAGAAAAAGAAACATCTTTAAATGTGAAATGTGTTTGTTTTGGTCATACCTTAATCTAAAAAGTCAAACTGTGTATGAAGCCATCACTTTCACGTAGGATGGCTAAGTCCTAGAAATATTGTTGTTTCTCTAAAAGAAGCATCTGTGGTAGCAACATGTAACGAGAAAGAACCGAATTATGCATGTGATAAACATTGCTCTTGAAATGAGCCTGCCTTTGAAATATGTTTTGGAAGGTTACCTTAAAAATAGCAGATTCAGTAAAGTAACTGAAAAGATTGTATTTGATAGATGAATCACATTTCTGACATCAGATTCTTTTTTTATTGCTGTCTTCCCCCCTACCCCCACATCTGTGCTGTTACTGATATGAGAGATGAAGGGGTAAATTTTGTTTCAAAACTCATGTGTGCAGTTACAGTGCCACAGTGGAACTAAAAACATTATTGTCTGAGCTAGGGTGGGATGTGATTTAACTTAGCCCTGTGTTGATCAGTATCTTTAGGATTCTCATCTGAGTAGTCATATTGGTACTTTGGGAAAGCTAATCTGGATGTATTTTAAGTCAGTCCCACAATAATGAAGATCATGATGTTTTTAGATTCTTTTGCCAAATTCATTGGTGTGACATTGCCAAAAATACTATAAAATCTGTATTCACCCTATAACCTATAACCCCATTCTATTCGATAGTGTGATTTTATATACATGCCTAGAACAACTCCAGAATTGAGAGAAAGTGATTGTTCCCTAGGCAAGAATAGGGAACAAAATTGGAAGTGGACTGACAAAATTTCAGGATTATGGATTCATCATTTCTAGCCTCCCAGATTAAGTCCTCTTTGCGTGTATTTAATTATTTGAATGAGGGATCAAATCCTCCGTGGAAATAAAGAGCATATTTAAACATGACTGGTTATTATTAAATGCTAACAACCAAGATACCTAACTCATCACCAGGCTTTTGAAATCACTTCCAAATTAATGTGGCTTCACAGTCCGAGTCCTTGCCATCTTCTCTGAGGGCCTGTGGACAGTCATCTTGCATCGTAGAGCTGCATGATCTCTGAGTTAGTACAGAAAGAGGGTCTGGCTGGCCAGTAATAAGATTCCTAGAACTTGTCAGACTTATGGAATGCTTACTGTTTTTACAACAGGTGTTCACTTTTGCCCCCTTATCTGTAAAGTATCAGTGGGAGTAAAACCTTAAATTAAAAGAAGACAAGTCCAACCAACAAAAATGTTCTTACTACATAGTTTAAAAAGCCAACAGCTCTTTCTCTATTTTGCATCTCCATTCCTTTCCTTTTACTGGTGATCTCTGTACAGTGTTTGATTTTGTCTTTTGTAAAAATTGTATTAGGATTAGTGTGTGGTAGTACAGGCTTGAAATTTTTGCTCTGAGTTCATCGGATGCTTTTGTAATTTTGTGGTTGGTGTGACATATTTTGAGGCATCTTTTTATTTTCATCTAGAAACAAGATTAAAATACTATTTATTGTAAAATATGTGGGAACCATATATGTATATATACTTAGAATTTTCTGTGTACAGAGAAAGTGTGTGTACACATTTCTATGTAAATAAAAAGAATTTGCTAAATCTGTCACATGACTTCAGGGTGTTTTTTTTTTTTTTTTAAGACTCTTCTTGGTTTCGTTCTCACAAGGATTTGTGTGTGTGTGTAACACCAAGTGGGCATCAAGTTTTTCCTTATGTACGTATTAAACAAAGCACTTTGGTTACGAAGATTTTAATGTAGAGTAAAAGAATAATTCATATATAGTATTTGGCACATAACATGGCACCTGGTAAGAACACTACAAGTGTGAGCTTCCATTATGGTTGATATTAATTATTATTATTACAACATGAAATATATGTTAAAAACTCTCTGATGTTCAAATGTTGAGTGATATAAACATATCCATGCAAAGAGTAAAAATGGAGATTGGTTTACACAATTCTTAGATTTTAGCAGGGTTTGTGGAATTTAAAAAAAAAGAAAGAAAGTTTCTCTAGGCATATTTTTTAATTGGAGTAGAACATATGCCACATACATTTTTAAGTCATAATTTCATCTCAAAGACTACATAATTGTCAGTAATGGTACTTGGCACAATATCAATCAGATTCCATTTAAACATGCAAATGCATACATTTCTACAAAACCATTTTTGCCTTTGAATATTGCAGTTGAGGGAAAGGACATTCATGTAAGCTAACTTTACACTCAATTACAAATTCTTCAAAAGTTATAGACCCTTTTAAAAATGAAAATTTAATGATTGTACACCTGAAACTACTAAAATGTTGTATATCAATTATACTTCAATAAAAAATTCTTTAAGTTAAAAAAAAATTCAGCAGAAATTTAATCTTCAGGGAGTTGTCAGGCATCTATCCAGGCTTGCTGCTTACTAGAAAGCAAACTAGTTTGAAGACCTTTTCACCCTCAGCAGAAACAATCTTTTTACTCATCACACTGAATCAGGAAAGAGACCATATATTTCCATGACTAAGAACAATGTGATCACACCAGCCACAGAGTCTCTAAGATCTGTGGAAAAGAAATGAGAGGAAGAGCCTGTGGACAGCATGCAGCAAAGCAGCAATCAGTAAAAAGGGAACAATTTTCTTCTTACTGCTTGGTAAGTATTGGAATTTCAATGCATTCTCATGATTAGAATAACAGCAACAAAGAGTGTAGTTCTCTGATACGGCCACCCATAAGAGTACTGATACATATTGCATTACAGTCTTAATCTTTATTCTGCAACACCTTTCTTCCTTATTTTATATGACTCAGATGCTACATGCTACATTTCAGGCATGACTGCTACATTTTAAACACTCCACAATCTGGTTAATTCTGTCTTCATTCAAGACATGGTCCTGCTGTTGGAGCTGCAGTCCCGGCTTCCAGAGCCCCGCTATTCAGAGGGTGTGAGCATATCAGCAGTGTTACCTCTAAACTTATTAGAAACACAGAATCTCGGTTCCTAGCCCCAGACATACCAAATTAGGAGTTTTCCTTTATAACAAGATCCCCATGTGACTTGTACACACATTTAACGACTAAGGAGTATTTCCGTAGAAAGTCTGATTTAGTGACTGTGCTCTAGGGATTATACACTTTTTTATAGGATATCTACATCTTTTTTTTTAAACCTTTATTTTTTTTTATTTAAGTAGAGTTGACACACAATGTTACATTAGTTTCAGATGTACAACATAGTGATTCAACTTCACTCTACATTATGTTGTGCTCACCATAAGTGTAGCTACCATCTGTCACCATGCAATGCTGTTACAGTATCATTGACTATAGGAATCTACATCTTAATAATCATCCCAGGTTATGCTGGTTCAAATAAGCTTCTGAAAATACCTTCCAAAAAAATATAAAGGACCGTTTTAACAACAAAACTTAAAGTAATAGATTGATAACCAAATAAAAAGTGATCAACCTAATATTAAGATATAGAAGAGTAATGTTTTGGGCATGGAACCCACTTCTCCCTCTGCCTGTGTCTCTGCCTCTCTCTCTCTCTCTCTCTGTGTGTGTGTGTGTGTCTGTGTGTGTGTGTCTCATGAATAAACAAAATCTTAAAAAAAAAAAAGAGTAATGTTTCAAAGAGAGTGCAACCTACCTATCTTCTGGTTCAACTCCCTCATTTAACAGACAAGTAGACTGAAGCACCATCACAATAAAGAACATAATATGCCCAGGAGTAAGTGGCAAACCCAATTGAAATGCAGATATCCTGACTCCTAATCCCAGGTTTTGTGTTACATAAGAAAAGTAAATTGAAACAGAGATTCAAGACAAAACGAAAATAAGTGCAGTAAGTGTATAACAAGTCATGATCCAGAAGGCAAACTGAACATGAACAGAACTGGCAAAGCTCTCTCTCTCCAAAACCTTCAGGGTTATAATTTCCTTATGAACATAAAATTTTTAAAAACTAACCACTATAGAAAAATAAAGTCAGAAAAAAAAGAAAAGAAAAGAAAAAGAAAGTCAGGACAGAGCAATTATATACAAAGATGAGAGCCCTGGGATATATTAGAGGTATGACTGGCTAAGAATTAACAGCAGTAAAACACCACATTTGGCAGAATTTTCCAGAGATTATAACACCTGAAAAAATATTTTCATAGAACTAGGTAAATTGTATGGAATACTTTATTTGCCTGAAAGTCCAATTTTATCTTATAAAGAAACTTAAATTAATTGGTCTATAAAATAGAGAATGGAATCATGCATTTTTACTTGCAGTAAAACTAGTTAACCCCAGCTTAATTAATCAAAACTTTCAATGAATGGAAATGTATATGTGCTGCTGAAGTAAGCACTCAATGAATGAAAATGTAATATGTCCAATAGTTAGAGACAAATCATAGGGAAACAAACTCTTATAACAGACATTTTTCTTCACAAAAATCTTATAGAAGAGTCATTTCATATTTGTCTTCATCTCCTACCCCAACTGTGAGGTCTGGAATCCTGGGCATGTAACCTCTTCTATTTCATTTATAATCCTTCCTCTTCTTTGTCTAGCTCAGCTCTTTCCTAAATAGTATATAATCTATTCTCAATAAGAATGAGTCAATTGTCATGCACAGCACCTGGCTCAAAGTGTCTGGTATGGAGTGGTTACTTGACCAATATTTGTCACTTGATTTTTAAAAAAATTCCAGTGCAATCACAAGGGTTAATCAAGACCCACTCTACCCATATAACGTAAGAATTATTGTGCACCATTTCCAACATGAACACATTGCTCCAGCTGAACACAATACCCATTGAATGCTAGCTCCCAGAACCTACAAACATAAAAGCTAGAAACAATTTAAAACTCACATGGAGTAAGTCTTGTTTCTTAGATAAAGAAATGGAGGCCTGATGAGGTTTAACAGCATGGTTGTTATTGTTCTTCCTGCCTGGGTAAAGCCATTCATTCTTTTTATTTTTCCCAATCACGAATGTTCCCCGCATTTGTACTAGAGACTGTCAGCTGCCCGCCAAAATGGACCTTTCTCCTCCTACTGCAATAGAAGGTCAAGTATGTGCCTGGCCAACTAGATTGCATGTCCCTGCCTCTCTTGCAGGGAGCTACAGTTAATGGAATATGAGAGGAAGGCAGGTGTTCATTCCAGGAGTAGACTCAAATAAAAGTGCACTCCAGCATCTCTGTGTTCCCTTCCCTTTGCCTGTCTCAGAGACTTGACCTGAGTGTCCTGAGATATAATACCGTGAAGGAGGAAAAGCAACTGCCAGTCTTAGTGCCTTTCCAACCATGGAGGGGAGCCACCCAGCTAACAAAAGCTTACCCTGGACTGCTATGTAAGAAAGAAACCAATATAGGGGTGCCTGGATGACTCACTCAGTTGAGTGTCTGCCTTCAGCTCAGGTCCTGATCCCAGAGTCCTGAGATCAAGCCCCCCATTGGGCTCCCTCAGCAAGAAATAGCCTTTTCTCTCTCTCTCTCTCTCTCTCTCTCTCTCTCTCTGTCTCTCTCTCCCTATCTCCCTTTCTTGTGCTCTCTCTCTCTCTCAAATAAATAAAATCTTTAAAGGAAGAAACAAACAAACAAACAAACAAATCAATATATCCCTCTTGAAGTCACTGAATTATTCGGATGGATTTGTTGCTGCACCTCAGCCTGACCTGACAAATACAAACATTGCATAAAATCTTCTCTGTGAACTTGAGCCCACTCTGATCTCCATCTGTTTAAATTGTGTCTTCCAGTCTATGCTAGGCATCAGTAATAATTCTGTACACACGTTTTTAGCTTCTCTTATTATTTATACTTCTTCATGTGTCCTAGAAAGAAAATCTGTCTGGGAAAGCCAGAGATTACATTTTGTACTTAATTTGAAAGTCCCACAATGCCCAGATAAAGCCATTGCCTTTTAAATGGTATATACATGGTAAGTTGCATTCAAAGATAACATAGGAAGTTATTTACTTAAAAAATTGGTTTTAAGAATGACGTATATAAAAGAGTGATGGGAATTCTTAAAAGAGAATGAAAACACAATTTAAGAGTCATGCTAATTCCACTTCAGCTACTGAGATGGGAAAGACGTGTATCTGTTTTTTATTTTATTTTTTGCTAGTAATCCACTTACATAGATTCATAATTCCCAATTTACCAACACAGCATCCAATGCAAGATCTCTTTCCCACCCCTTTTCTATAGCCAAGCCTTTCCTATCTCAAGAGGAAAATCATAGTTTATACTTCTCATGTCTCCTGGCAGAGATATATTAATATATTTTGGAGTGCTTTAAATGATTACAAATATTTTCTTCAGTTTTCCATCATGCTCCCTTTGGTGTGTATTCTGGTTAGCTGAAGCATTATGATGCATTTATTTGTTGTTTCCTTTTTTAATTTAATTTATCACTTTCAGATACCCAAATTCTAAAAATTAAAAATGCTATTCATAATTCCATCACTGATAAATCTATTTATTCTTGTATTTTCTGTCTTGTCTTTATCCATATGTATAGATATATGTGTATATATGTGCATAGCTTTTATGTAGTTGTAATTATGTACAGCATGGTAATTAATAAATAGAGCAGTATATCTTATGTATAAATATAACACTTGACTGGAATAAAAAGACACTAAGAACATTTCCTGAAGAAAGTATGTAGAAATTAGTGTATGGCTAGGTGTGAACTCAAAAATGGGATACCTTGAGACTATGTGTGTAATGAGATGCCCTCTGCTTTCTCTCGTTTTGTCATCTATCCTATGACAAATAGAGTGTAGAATGATTCTAGTCTGTGAAACACAAAATAGTTTTGCAGAACTTGCTGTATCAAAAAATATATTACAAATCTTAAGAGGATCCCACTCACAGTAGAATCTAGGAAGCCAATTCACTATCAGAGCCCCTGTGACATCTCACATGGTAAGAGGAGCCTATCATTGTCCCAATCCCACTCCACTCACTTTCTGAAAGGACCATGCAAATCACAGAAGTATAGGAGTAAAAGAGTCTTTATAGATAAAGAGAGCTACTGTCCATTGAATCCTACTATGGAGTATCATCCATAGATGGTACCAGTACCATCCTAGATGCTTTACAAATGAGCACAGAGGTTAGAGTTGATGTAACCTGGATTTATGACCTGAATTTGCCACCAGCAAATTTGCACATAGCTGTGTGAACTTGAACCAATTACTCAACCTCTCTGAGCTTGATTTTTTTTTATCTGCAAAATGAAGTTACATACTTGGCTCATAGTGGTGTTGAGGTGAATGTAAATATCACATATATTGTAAACAATAATGAATGACAAGAACCTTAAAGCACAAGACTTTTATTATTTTTTTGCTATCAATACTTTTATGCATTGTGGATATACCAAAGTCAGTGTAAATAATTAGATTTCATTATTTTTTATTCAAAATCAATCTCTAAAGTTACCTGGTAAACCACTGAAATCATTCTTATTAATGGAGCTCAAAGCTGTATACACAGGTAGACCAGTAGTTGGACTTCTCAAGTGCCTTCGGAGAGATGGCTACTTAAGGTGTATTCTTTTCTTTTTTAAGAGAAAAATTTAAAATGTAGACATGGTGTCTTGCATAAAGAAAATAGAAGATTTTAAAAACAAAAATAGTTCTTTTCATAATATTCATAATCTAAAGCTCAGATTTATTTTTAAGCAGAGAATAGATATTGCACTAAACAAAAGTAAACCAATTGTACTTAATTAACAAATTCTATTTAACAAAATAATCATCACAAAAGGAAAATTTATAAGTAAAATGATGTCCAGACATAGTGGGCACCTAGTGGGTAATCTTGCCAGCTCCCTCTTTTAATGATTTTATTTTCATATAATCAACCTAGTGACATTGCTAGATTCCAGCAGCTATTTCATACAATATGACCTTGCCTGTTGGATTGTTTCAGTAGCACTGGGAATAAGCATCTCTTGCGTGTTGGGCCAGTCTGAAGATTTCTCTAGGGATTTGAATTAGGACAGGATCAAGAGACAGTTCATCATGGAATATTACACTTAAAGACTGTTGCCCATGATGTTTTCCAACATACAGGTAAAGAAACAAATGAAGCTATCCTACAGAAAGAGAAAGAGAGAAGCAAACAGAAAGGAACGGAGAATAGAAAAGGCAAGTCCTGAGACTACTTAAGTCTCTCATTCTGGTTTATTTCCAGGGCAGACTGCAATCTCTGCCTTTGGGTTCAGTAAGACTACTCTATATATCATTGTAATAAATGTCGTTTTTTCCCCCCTAGAGATAACTGTATTATTCGAGTCCCTGCAGAAAACAGAGATCACTCAGTTGGAGAATCCTGTGGGAAAAGCCTATTGTTTGACTTTAGGCTTGGTTAAGTTATGGTGCTTTAGCCACTTGAATGGGAGTAGACTTGACCTTTGCCCTATCCAAGCAGAAGCTTTAAATGTAATTGTGGGGTTTGGGTTGGGTTCTCCCTTGAGTTTTCTGCCTGTATCATGAAAACATCATATCCTTTCAGCCAGGGATCTAGAATCAGAAGACACCCAGGATCTGAGCCACTGCTAATCCAGAACCCTCATGTTGGAAAAAAGCAAAGGTCTATCATTTTAAGCTGCTAAAATTTTGCAGTTGCTTTTTGTCACATTAAAAGCTGACAAATACTGTGATGCACCAACAGATGTACAACACATTAAAAGCTGACAAATACTGTGATGCACCAATAGATGTACAACAGCTAGAAGCCATTACCATTATTATGCTAAAGAAGTAAGGAAAGAAAGAGTATGCTGGAGTAGTAAAGAAAGTGCTATGTAGCTGGTGGGAGCTGTGGTCAAAAAAATGCAGCCACCACTCAAAGAAGTGCAGAGGGAAGAAGTGAACATCCAGATCTCTCTCTCTTCTAGCCCTCATTCATATCCTACAGCACCTCCCATTGCCAAACCCAACCAGGAGTCGATTAACAAGACAGTCCAAGAGAATGAGTGAGTCCCCAGGGCTCAGAATCCCGGAACATAAAGCAACACAACGGCAGACACTAATCACTAGCCAAAATATGGCCAGTGAATTGGTAGAGAGTGGGAATGGCAAGTGTAGAATAAATCAAGACATAGCTCAAATAGATTTATATTATATGCAATCAAGAGTTCTCTTAATGTGAAAGATAAATTTGACTTACATAAAGAATAAATGAGAGAAACATAATGATTTCAGATAAATCTCTCGATAAAAAAAAGACCAGAGAGACCACATGTTACTACTAGGCTATAAGCTACTTTCTTGGGGGAAAACAACTTGATGGAAACAGGAATCACACTGTATTAAGCAGATTACATGATACCTAGCATCGTTCCACATACTTCGTATGTTACATAAATACCTGATTAGGGCAATAATGATGATGATAGATTTGCTTTCCTTTCAGCATCAATTTAGGTGGTGTATTTCTATTTTCCCAATTATGCAACATAGAAAAAAACCTTTATTCTACAGTACTCAAAGATTTTAGGTAAAGAAAAACGGAGAGCATTATTTTGCAAAAGACAATCCCAAGATGTGAGATTCTACTAGTGATTTATTCTACTACGTCATGGGAAAATAAATGTCCTTTCCAACTGACCGAGACTCTTTTCATTTGTCAACTATTGATCCCCTCCCACAACCTCTCTTCTTAGCTCCATGATTCTTCTAGAGGTTAAACCAATGAAGCCCAGTCCCATTTATTTCTTCCTACTTTATGCTGTGGTATCACCATCGATAACATCAGAGCAGCCAGCCACTCATCTTCAGTGAGCAGCACTGGCAGATACTAGCTAGAGAGGAGGTTTTAGAGGTTGTCCAGGCATTTCTTCTCAGGACCCAATAATATAAATTAAACCTTGAAAATAACTATAGAATGCATATTTTAAAAAATTATTTCCTTTAAATTTCATGTCTATCTACAACTGCGTTGCCCTTTGTTAGCGATTCTAAAGAAAAGCAAGAAGGAAAATCATAGTAGACATCAGGAATTGAATGTTAAATAGGAGGCTGGTGGGTTATAAGAGGAAGAATAAAGGGAATGAGCCAAAATTAAGGATAAAGAAAAATCTCCAGGACTCATATACATGGTGCTCCTGATAATTTACTTCTAGGGTCCACTGACCATGTTCCTTTTGCATTTAGTTTCTCAAATCCTGCTAAAGAACTTTCTACTCCCTAAAGATTTGCACTTATTGTTTCTAATTCATGAATCACTGCTTCCTATTTCTGAACTATGATACAGAGATGCTCATCTCCCCTTTACATCCTCCCATGAGCTTGGCATGGTTCTGAATACCCCAGATGTTTGGAGTCCTCCGCAAACACTTAGAATACCCAGACACTAGTTTATATAGTAGAAGCAAGAGGCCAAAAGAAAATGTATCTGTCTAAATAAATGCTTTTGATTCCCTTAGATGGAAGAGTGATTTTATCATTTGAGGGATATCATCATTTGAATTGCTCTGGCTTTCTTGTTAAACTGGAAGCTACCCAATTAAAAAAAATATTTCTTCTCAATTTTTTCTGGTCTATGAAATATTAACAGCAGTCATCTGCTCTTAGTGGTGCCTGACCAATATTGCTAATATACAAGTAGTTATATCTCTTAATTTATTGATGCTCCATCTTATCCAAGAAATTGTTTAAGGTGGCTTATAGGAATGGACTTAAAATATATATATATGAACTGTTATAAATCAATAATAACAACTGAGTTTTATGCTTCATGAAACTTTATTGTTTGTTAGAAGAGGTCTAAATAGGTCTAATGACTAATAAAATGGCTAATAAAGAAGAGTGACATTCAGTGAGCAAAGTTTGCCATGAGCGTAGGAGGGGAAAATATGGATATGCCATCCTAGTTTTTCTTTTTTTTTTTTAATTTTATTTATTTATTGAGACACACACAGAGAGAGAGAGAGAGAGAGAGGCAGAGACAGAGGCAGAGGAAGAAGCAAGCTCCATGCAGGGAGCCCGACATGGGACTCGATCCTAGGGCTCCAGGATCATGGCCTGGGCTGAAGGCAGTGCTAAACTGCTGAGCCACCCGGGCTGCCCCCATCCTAGTTTTTCATGCAGAAAATGAAGCAAAGTGTCAAATGAAAATGTAAGTAACTGATCATGTACTAAAGGTCTTCCCAAATATGACACCAAGGCAGAAACCATGAACAAAAGACTAATAAAATTGATAATTCAATTTTTAAATATTGAAACAGACTACACAAAAAAAAGATAAAAATAAATTAGAAACTAGAAAATATTTGACAATATTTTCTTCTTTAATTGGAGTATAGTTGATACACAACGATACATAGTTTCAGGTGTACACCAGAGTGATTTGACAAGTTTATACATCATGCTATGTTCACCACAAGCATAGGTACTATCTGTCCCATTACAGCTCTATTACAGTATCATCGATTGATAATACTTATTAAATAGGCATTCATACCCTTTAAGTTTAAAGACCTCTTCTAGATCAATAACCAAATTATGGTCTTCACAATTAAATATGGAAAGAGAATATTATCAGCTGCACCTAATAGAAAACCCAAATTATGATGTCTTAAGGACACAGAGATTTTATTTTTCTCATGTAATACAAATCTGGAGGTAAGGTCTCTTGGGCTATTATGGAATCCTCATGATGTAATCTTGCCAACAGGGACCAGGAAACTATAGGAGGGAAAGAAAGAGGGGAGGGAGGGGGATGGATGGAAGAGGGAGAAAAAAACTTAGTTCAAGGGAGATGGCAGGAGGAAGGTTAGGAAGAAAAATGGCTAATAGATATATGAAAACAGTTGTCTTTCTCATCATTAATCAAAATAATATAACTAAGGTAATTTTCACATAACATATTGGAAACTTAAAAAAATATTTTGATATTCAAGTCAAAAGTATACAAGAAAGAAAATTATGCATCGTCTGCCTTTCTTGAAGGCAATTCGGCAATATCTTCAAAGCCTTTATGGTCTTGCTTATTCTTTGACCCTGCTAGCGGACTGCTTAGGAGCAAGTCAAAGATGAGAGCAAAGATTGAGCAACAAGGATATTCACTGGAACACCATTACTAATATGAAACACTAAAACAACTGAGATTTTCAGACAGAAGACTGGTTAAGAAAAATGAGGCACATCTATGCAATAGGATTTTGTGCAGTCATCTAAACTGATGATATGAAAGAAGATCCTGTCGGGACAAGTTCATCAAAGGCAGGTGAACAGTAGCTTACAAAGATTATTTTTAATTCTTTACAGCACATAAAATGGTGAGCTTTGGGATCCTCAACATTTTATTCCACAAGCATGTTTACAATAGTTTGAACCTGAAAATCATTCTACGGCAGAGGAAACCAGACAGCTGACCCTCCCCCAACAAACTTAATAAGGCACCAATTGCCCACCTTTCAGCAGCACTATTTTCTGATAAAGTCTACAAAATGAACTATTTTCAAAATGTATGCCAAGGAAAATAAATAAAATTATTTTTCAACAAACCATCCTTTTATTCCCACCTCTCTGCCTATCTTTAGCCCTCACCCAGTGGTCATGGTACTTGCTTCCCACACTAAAAATCTGCAGACCCTTTGACATGACCACCTTTGTGATGCTCAGACTTCTCTCTTATTTGCTCTCTTTAATTTGTCTTTTCTGATTGTCCTTCACACATTCCCTACTGACCCTCTTCAGTGAGCAACACAGCGCCCCCCCCCCAAACCCTGGAGGCTGAAGCCGCTTACACCAAGCCCCACCCCCAGCACCCTGAAGGTGCATCTCCACTAGGGCAGGTCCACCTAAAATCAGCGCACGAGGCCTCTTCCCCAGAAGACCAGCACAATCCCCTGACATACACCAAGTCTACTGATCAACTCTAGGGGAAATAAGGTCTAGCTTCTTTTAACAAGCCGACCAAAACATACCAAGGTAAAACTTGCCACACAGTGGACAACGTCTGAACACCTCCCACGGCAGGCAAGGAGAAACTTTGCGGAGGAGCGACCTGAAGGAAGGAGCAGCCAAATGCATGTTCCCTATGTTATGTGCTCTCAGGCCCCCTCAACCATTCCCAGGCTGTTTCCCAAATGCAGTACAATTTATTTGTGCTTCTCCTTTAAAAGTTTCCCTGCAGCAGTCAAGTTGGGATGGACCAGTAACGAGTCCAGCAAAAGAACTACCTCCCTATTCTTCGATGTTCTCCTTCAGTTAATGTCACCTAAGATCACACAAGTTTTCTTAGTAATCATGTACACAGAGTCATGTCAGGTTTACTATCAACACAAAACCCCCAGATTTTCATATATTTCCCCCATTCTAGACACCCATAGTTCCATTTGCTTTGGCCCCAAAGTTCCATGTGTTTTAACCCTAAAGTTCCAGTGTGGCTCTATTATATTTCAATATATTGCAATAAGGCATTCTTACTCGTGGAGGACATTTACCACAAGGAACAACTTTAGTTAAGAAATAAACTATAGGGCAACCTGCGTGGCTCAGTATTTTAGCACTGCCTTCAGCCCAGGGTGTGATCCTGGGGATCAGGGATCGAGTCCCATGTAGGGCTCCCTGCATGGAGCCTGCTTCTCCCTCTACCTGTGTCTCTGCCTCTCTCTTTCTCTGTGTCTCTTATGAATAAATAAATAAAATCTTTAAAAAACAAAATTAAAAAAAATTTAAAAAAGAAACTATAGCCTTTCTTTCTGGCAAAAATCAAGGAGTTGTTTCAATTCTTTTCTAACTCCATATAATAAAATCCCATCAGCTGCAAATAAAAGAATAGTCACCTTGGAGCACCTAGGTGGCTCAACTGATTGGATGTCTGCTCTTGATTTTGACTCAGGTCGTGATCTCAGGGTTGTGAAATAGAGCCCCCGTGCCAGGCTCCGTGCGAAGCATGGAGCCTATTTGAGATTTTCTCTCTCTCCCTGTCCTCTATTCCTCCCCCTGCATGATCTCTCTCTCTCTCTCTCTTAAATAAATAAGTAAATCTTAAAAAAAAAAAAAAAAAAGAAAGAAAGAATGGTCACTTTTCTGTTCACTGCAGTGAGACACGGGAAGAAAACAGGCAAAATGCAATTAACTCACTCCCCAATAATGTGTATAAGAAACAAGTGGGGATCCCTGGGTGGCGCAGCGGTTTGGCACCTGCCTTTGGCCCAGGGCGCAATCCTGGAGACCCGGGATCGAATCCCACGTCAGGCTCCCGGTGCATGGAGCCTGCTTCTCCCTCTGCCTATGTCTCTGCCTCTTTCTCTCTCTCTGTGTGACTATCATAAATAAATAAAAATTAAAAAAAAGAAAGAAAGAAACAAGTGAAGGAGAAGACATTTCAAAATATATCCTGGCATACCCCAACTGAAAAATTTTAACTCTTTCATCACCAAACCTTCCCTACTGACTCCTATGTAGATCCTGTCTGAGTATCAACATAGAAGGTCCCATGCTGAATATTAGCACCTTAGTCCAAGGACAGGTCCATAAAATTACAAATCATTAAACATTATATTTATTTAATTTTCTTATGAGGTGCTCATGAATATAACATAGTCTATGGCAGTATAGCCTTGTCTAGAGGCCATGTGCTCGTTGATAGATATTCTTTTGAGATGCAGCCTTAGTTACACGATGTCTGGCCAGGGTACAATGTGGATGCAATGATAAAGAACAGATAAATTATTTGATTAAGCAAAACAGTGTCCTTTTGACTAGACTGCCAGCTTGCTTGGACCACTGATCTTTTCTTTGTTGTTCTCGTTCATTGTTCTTCCCTATCACTTAGCAAAGCTCCTGACTCCTGGTATGCTCACTTACTTGTGTGGTAGTCAATTGAGAATAAGAGAAGACTACCTTTTGGGTCCATCCATTTAGGGCCATAATCATAGAATTATTAAAAGTCCACCTTTCAAAATTATTCTCTAAAAGCTTAGGTGATAGTCAATATTCTAGCAGGAAACACAAGATACACTGAAGAAGTATTTTGAAGAAAATTTAACAAAAAGGACTATTTTTAGAGCTGTTGCAAGAATAAAGGGAGTACCAAGGGATATTGAGGCACCCAGGGAAAGCCTCTGTGGGAAATCCCTACTATTCCTAGGCCTGAAGGGGAAGGAAAGGAAACTGTTACACAGACCCAGTGAGTTAGAACTACTACAGAAAAAGACATTAAATAAGAGCTGAAGCCATAAAAGGATGAAGACACACCAGAGTCTGAGCCTGGAGCAGAAAGAAACAGAGAAAGAAACACCCAACATTTCACTTTATTCCTCTACTATAAACAGCTATTAAAATAATAATAATGAGGTAAACATTTTTGTGCATATTTTTCTACCTCTCTGATTATTTTCCTAGGATAAATTCATAATGGCAGGATTGATGGGTCACAGGTGAAGACTGTTGAAATATGAATTACCTCCAGGAAGAGTGTAGCAATTTTTACTATACAACAGACCCTCAGTGTATGACTGTGTTGTGCT
The DNA here is from genome assembly GCF_018345385.1 of Vulpes lagopus. Classification (NCBI taxonomy): domain Eukaryota; kingdom Metazoa; phylum Chordata; class Mammalia; order Carnivora; family Canidae; genus Vulpes; species Vulpes lagopus. The sequence continues at coordinate 21,085,479 of NC_054847.1, read as the reverse complement.
GTTTCTTAACATTCTTGCTAATTAACCCCCCTGCCTCCAGGTGTCAAGTTCTCTCTCACCTCAATGACTTTATTTCTATTGTATACCATTTATATTCTATTATATTGTGTGTGTTCTAGTTATTTCTATTGAATACGGGCTAATGCTCCTGACCTCGTCCTGAAAGTGTTTTCTCACTCATCTCTGCCAGCTCCTATTTGTTCTACATTTCTATCACACGCCTGGCACCTCACCAAGTACAATGCTTTGCAATCATTTGTTCATTTTTTTTAATCTCTTAAACTAGGCAGTGAATTATTATTTAGGAAAAGGATGATTTATGAATAGTGGTACTATAAATACTCAACTCTGTAACCTCACCACCTAACTGAAATGTAGGACACACGCAGAGCTATGTTTTAAGTGAAAAAGATATGGAAACTGACCACCATCGTAGTATGACCCAAGGGTGGTCTGTCCATCCCCACGCCTTTGTTGTTCCATTCAGCCTGGTTCTAGTGTGAGTCACGTATGGCTGGCTCAGCTGTGGAGAAGAGTGTTTCTCTTGAGAGTTCCACATGCCCCGCCAGTTATAAGAAGCCCCCCGGCCCATTCTTTAAGGGCTGTTGTTCACCTATCCTTTGATTATTAAAAGCAGAAGAGATCATCAAGTCAAGGAATGGGGAACCTGACTGGGGATTGGCCAAGCTCTAGACTAGGTATCCCTCCAACATCTTTCTTCCAGGATCTGTTCACATTCATCAATATACTTGGCATATATTTTGTTATTCAGAAAAGACAGGAGAATTTGAATGTTATAAGAGTGGAGAGTGGATGGGAAAACCTGAGGGGGAAGTTAAAAACCAGAAGCAGGGATGCCTGGGTGGCTCAGTGGTTGAGTGTCTGCCTTTGGCTTAGGGCGTGATCCCGGGGTCCTGGGACTGAGTCGAACATCGGGCTCCCTGTGAGGAACCTGCTTCTCCTTCTGCTTATGTCTCTGCCTCTCTCTATGTCTCTTGTGAATAAATAAATAAAATCTTTAAAAAGAAAGAAGAAAGATAGAAGAAAGAAGAAAGAAAGAAAGAAAGAAAGAAAGAAAGAAAGAAAGAGAGAGAAAGAAAAAGAAAAAGAAAGAAAGAAGAAAAGAAAGAAAGAAAGAAGAAAGAAAGAAAGAAAGAAGAAAGAAAGAAAGAAAGAAGAAAGAAAGAAAGAAAGAAAGAAAGAAAGAAAGAAAGAAAGAAAGAAAGAAAGAAAGAGAAAAGAAAGAAAACCAGGAACAGAAGGACATCACTCCCGATTCAGCCAAAAAACTACACTTGAGTCTCTATGACAAAATATAAAGGCAAGAAGAGACAGGACTGTTTTCATTAGTGTTTGTTATTTAATGAAAGTATTGAAAAGTCATCAGGGCTTTGGTGAGAGCCAGAAGCTGATGAGCCCCTGGACCTCTGAGTTCAAGCTGTGTGGCCTTGGGGCCAAGAAGTAGACAAAGGCAGAGAAGTGAAGGTGGGCACTGTGCCCCATGGCTGCAGGGTGTTCACTGAGCGACACTGGCTCCTGACCGGCAGCTCTCATGCACCGTGTGGCAGTTGTGACAGTGAGGCCTTGGCAAGTGGTTCTGCAGGTGAAGAAAGTGGACAATAGAGGAGGACCCACAGAGGGCGAGTAGGTTTGACCTACTAACTTCTTAGAGCTTTTTTATTCCTGAGTCCAGAGTCTATGATTCGAGCTTTAGATATTGAAATGCTCCTGAACGTGGTCCTCAAAATTCTTTACTGACTTTAGTGACCTCCTGAAATCTCTGTTTCATTCACTGACATGCTGATAACCCCAAATATTTTTTTCTTAAAGATTTTATTTATTTATTCATGAGAAACACAGAAAGAGAGGCAGAGACACAGGCAGAGGGAGAAGCAGGCTCCCCGAGCCCAATGCTGGACTCAAACCCAGGATCCCCAGGATCACAACCTGAGCTGAAGGCAAACACTCAACCACTGAGCCACCCAGGTGCCCAACTCCAAATTTTGTACCTCCAGCCCCTATCCTTCCTATCCTCCCCCTGTGAGCTTCTCACCTGCAGTTGCCCACTTGATATCTTCACTTGGCTATTCAATAGGTGTTACACACACAATGTCTAGAAGAGAAGTCTCCATTTCTGTCCCCTCCTCCTTCTCCAGTCTCCACCGTCTCAGTAAAGGGCAAGACCATTTACCTAATTTCTCAGACAAAAAATTTAGCAAACTTCATTGATTCCACTTTCTGTCAGGCTCTGCATCCAATTTAACAGTAACTCCTGTTTGCTTTTCCTTCAAAACTATGTTCCATCAGACCACTCTTCAGCACTTCACCACAGGCATGCCTTAGTCCCAGCTATCATCACGTCTCCCGTGAATCATCATCATAGCCTCCCTTGTCCCTACTTTGTAGACTCTGAAGAGCTTTCAAGTTCTTTTGAAAATTGAAATCCAAGCATATCACTCGCTTGTTTAAAATCCTCCGGTAGCATGCCAATATACTCAGAAAATAATACAAAGTCCATTTTATGACCTAAAGGCCTTACCTGCCCTACTACATCCCCACCTCTCAAATTTCATCTTCTCTCAGCAACAGTCTGGCTCGTCTATGCTCTTTATGTGTGCTGGCAAGAGATGGGCTAGCTGCTTCCCAAACATGGACCCTCTTCTTCCCAAGCACACAGCTAGGTTGCATTTCCCAGCCTCCTGTGCCAGTAGAAGTGGCATGTGACTGGGTTCTTGCTGACAAAATAACAAAATGAGTGATACGTGCCATTTTCAAACCAGGTCAGTTAAAACCCCCCACAACATGTTTCCCTCATCTGCCAATGGGATACAGAGGACTCAGGATGCTAGAGAGTGGTAAAGCCACCAGGGGAAGGGTCCTGGGTCCATGGAACAATATGGGGAAGCACATCCACTAAATCGACACTGGCCTCTGCCATGAGCAAGATATAAGCATCCTTTGGGGGCTTCTGGGTGGCTCAGTTGGTTAAGTGGCTGCCTTCAGCTGAGGTCATGATCCACGGGTCCTGGGATCAAGCTCTGTTTCAGGCTCCCTGCTCAGTGGGGAGTCTGCTTCTCTCTCTCTCTCTGCCTGCAGCTCTCCCTGCTTGTGCTCTCTCTCTCTGTGTCAAATAAATAAATAATTTTTTTTTAAGGAGAATAAGCATCTTTTGTGTTAAACCACTGAGTTTCCATAATGGGCACAGGTTGTATTGGTTTGGTTCCCAATCTCTCCAAGAGCATCCCAGATATAACTTAAACCAGCCCACGTGTAGGTCAGAGAGAGGCAGGCCACTCCAGATTCATAGGTGGCAGGTTTAATAAACAAGGGAACTTATTTACGAGGCTTGTCTTGGGTGGCCACATGACAAGTAGATCTCTTCATCCACTTGTCAAATCTTAGAAGTTTACATAGAGGTCTTAACTGGGTTCCGTTGTGTATACCATCCAGATAGTCTCAGGACCACATCATTGCTTTGAGACGGGATCCTTGGGACAGTTTCCAGGACCAGAAGGGACAAGCGGAATTCACATTTCAAGGGTAGGGAGGGGAGTGAGGAGTCTCTGACTGTTGGGGTCCAGTTCCAAGGTTATCCACTGTTCATATACATTCAGTAACCTCCTCCAACATCTGTTAAAACATTTAGTCTCCCCTAACTAAAGCATGAACCAAACTTTTTCCTGCGTCACTTACTTCCTCTGCTTGAAAACTTCTTTCTGTCTTCATGTGGCCTATTTCATTAGATATTTGCTTAAGGGGCGCCTGGATGGCTCAGTGGTTGAGCGTCTGCCTTTGGCCCAGGGCATGATCCTGGGGACCCAGGATTGAGTCCCACATCAGGCTCCTTGCATGGAGGCTGCTTCTCCCTCTGCCTGTGTCTCTGCCTCTCTCTCTCTCTCTTCGTGTCTCTCATGAATAAATAAATAAAATCTTTAAAAAAAAAAAATCTTTGCTTAAATGTCACCTCCTCCAAGAGGCCTTCTCTGACTACTCATCCAAACTAACCTAGCCCTATTTCCCTGTCTATTATCTTCTTACATTACACTAATTTTCCTCAAAGTGCCTATCATCACCTAACACTGTTATGTATTTCACTGTTATGTATTTCATTTTTATTTGTTTATTGGCTCTCTCACACTACACTATAGGATCCATGAAGACAGTACCAGCCGCTTTTTTCTCTTTTTGTCATTGTTGTATATCTCATGCTAGATCAGGATGGTATATTCAAAGGTGAGTAGCTGGAAATTGTGTGGCATCTTTGGGGGAGGCAACTGTATTTTGTTACAGCTTGAAAGGAATTCAGTGTGTGTGTGTGTGTGTGTGTGTGTGTGTGTGTGTGGTGCAGGAGGGGAGAGTAATAGGAGCTCTCTCACTACCTGAAGGAGTGAATGAATGAATGAGTAAATGAGGGAATTTTAGCAGCTCTTCAGCAGCATGGCCTTGTTTCAACTGCTACTATCCCCACAAATCCAATTTCTGCTCACACACCCCATTTTCAGATATGCAGCAGCGCCTACCTCGTCACTCTCCATCAATTAAGCTCTCGCTTCCCTTATCTGAACAGCTCCAAATGAGGCAGCGTGCCTCCTGAAAGGTGAAATCCTGTCATGGCTTTAAAAGTTAAAGTGAAAAAGCAAAGGGAAACTCTAAGAGTGAGACTCTAAACCATTTGGGAGTCTGATGGGGACAGAGAAGAACACGGTAGCCCCAGGGCCCCCACAGTAAGTGCGTCCCAGTTCTCCTCTCTGGAGAATGAATGAGTAAATGAGAATTTCCGGGCCATCAGAACCTCTAGTCCTCCTCTAGTCCCCGGCCCCTCGGTTGAAAGAACATTAGTGCAGTTAAGAGTTGGACAGCCTTAGGTTCAAACCAAGTTCTAACCCCATCAAGTCCGCCACTCAAACTGAGGTCATACTCATTAATTGAACAATATTTATTTATTCGATGTGCAACTCTATACTAAGTGATGGAAAAATATCCACAAGATAAATGTATAGAATGCCTCTAGGAGTTTATAACCTAGTAGGAAAGACAGGCATGAGTTCACAATCTCTTGGTTACAACTGTAGTAAATTCCCTGATGCAGAAGCTACTTGTTCTGCGAAGGTTGACATTGGTCCATAGCCTGTGGGATCAGGAAACATTTCTGAAATATAATTGGGCTGAAACCTAAAGGATGAAGGATTAAACAAACAAAATCAGGCGACAAGGCGGAGGGTGATGAGAGTATGCAGGATGACCCAGGAAGGCCCCTAAGATTATTTAGAAACGTGGCCCAAGGCCAGAGTGGCCAGTACACGATGAGCAGAGTGGAAACCCATGGAAGGGAAGCAAGGGCAAGATGGTACCAAAACTGTAGGCCAAACTTAGGATCTCAATATGGTGCTAAGAACGATGGGGAATCATTGAAACATTTAAGCTAGGGAAAGACAGCAGGGCATAATCAGTTCTGAATGTTGCAATGATTGTTCAGGTCTCTGTGAAGAGGATGGGTTGTTAGAGAGCAAGCATGGAAAAGAGGGTCAACTAGGTAGTAAGAACCACAGTATCGAAGTAAAGAGTAATGATTTCTTGGACTAGAGTTAATAAAGATGGAGAGAAGCAGATGGACTTGAGAGATATTTAGGAGGCAAAGTCACTATGTCTCCTGATGGATTTGGCATAGGCAGTGAGGGAGAGGAGTGTCCCCAGAAAGACTCCTGGTTTGGGTTTTTTTTTTTATTTGTTTTGTTTCGTTTTTAGACTCCTGGCTTTCTAATTTGAGCAGCTTAAAAGATGCTGCCGCCATTCACTAAGATAAGATCCATTGGGAGCAAGACAGGCTAAGGGGAAAGATTGTAATTGTGATTTGGGACATTGTGACTTCGCAAGTGGCAGCACTTATGAGCCCATGTGTGCAATGGTGAGAACAGGACTAACCTAAAGAGTGATTATAAGCCTGGTGCATGGCCCACCAGAGCAAGTGCTCTTTCCCTTCTCACCTCCTGCCTTCAGTCACTAATTCATTCCATACCTGTCAAGCAGGCTTCTAGACACATGAGCGAACCCTTGTTATGGGGTTTACTTCCTAGAATGGTAGACTGATGATAAAATAAGCAGACGGTATTCTAGGCAAATACTAGGAAGATAAATAAGGCAGGGTGATGAGGAGATCTGGGGACTGCTTTTCGTAGAGTGGCCAAAGAAGTCTCTCTGGGAAGGTGACAGTTAAACATAGACCTGAGTGCAATGAGGAAGCCAGCCATAAATGCAATGATGGCAAAGAGGGGTCCCAGCAGAAGGGACTGAAAATCATAAAGACCCTGGGAGGCCTTTGGTTGGTTCTAGGGCCAGCATAAAGACCTGTGTGGCTTGAAATCAATGAACAAGGGAAGCCTGGTAGGAGTTGAGACCACAGCTGGACTCTGGCTTTCACATGGAAGCTGCTGGAGGACTGTGAGCTGAGGAGTGACAAAAGCTATGCTCTCCAGGGCAGAATGTTTTAGCCTATGCCAGAAGCAGAAGCCTTCATCAATAGGACCAGCTCTCTCTACTGCTCCTTTTTATTTTATTTTATCTATTTCTACCCCAACTCCGTGAATGAATATAGAATAGCTGTAGAGGGGATCCCTGGATGGCTCAGCGGTTTAGCACCTGCCTTCGGCCCAGAGTGTGATCCTGTAGTCACGGAATCGAGTCCCACATCGGGCTCCCTGCATGGAGCCTGCTTCTCCCTCTTCCTATATCTGTGCCTCTCTCTCTCTCTGTCTCTCTCTCATGAATAAATAAATAAAATATTAAAAAAAAAAAAAGAACAGCTGTAGAATCCAATAATTTTTTTTAAATGACATTTATGGAGTATTTGCTGTGAATCTCCCAGGCCCTTTCACATGTGCTAAGTGGTTCAGATAGAAACCTCCTTGTGTTTACACCTTTGCTGGAGATCAACCACTTGGCTCATGTGCTTGTACAGCATTTCATTTGGTGTTCATGTCAACCGAGGAAATGGATTTTACTACTTCCCTTTCCCAGATGAGGGAACTGAGGGTCAGAGAAATTAAATAACTTATGGAAAGTCACACAGCCAATAGATGGTGGAGTCAGGGTTCCCAATGTGCCCAAAGTTTGCTTGCACGGCTCAGTGATAAGATGTCCCAGCGGCACTGGAATCCCCCACCCGAGGGTGTTTTATATTAGAAGGAATGGATCTGAAAACAGGCAGATGACAAACCAGCACATAGTATGTTAGCATTTCAAAAAAAAAAAAGCACCTCACTAACATGAATGGAAAGAGAAATCCTCAAGCATAGAAATGAGAAGAACTTTCCCAGCAGAAAGGATGCAGAGTATAATATTGTTTAAACACCCATTCGACTGGTTCCCCCCTAACTACACATTAGAATCATGTACGAGGTGCTTGTGTGTGCGCATATGTTCACATATACACATATTTCCTGTGGCCCTTAGATCAGTGAAGTCACTATTAAAAGACCCCAGGTCTATTCTACTTTACAGCCACGATGCAAAATGCTGTGAGGTATCAGTTGTCAAACTGTATCATCCACGCCCCTGGATGGATGCGTGGGTGGCTTTGCCATCTTGCCATCTGACCTCAACCTTTTTTTTTTTTTAATTTTTTAAGATTTACTTATTGCTTAAATGCAATAATGCTCCTCCTCCTCCGTTGGGTCACCTGTGGGGGACCGGGGAGTCTATATGTTAAATAGTAAACCAGTGATTCCAGTGCTAGCAGTGCAAGGACTGTGCTCCAAGAATCACTGGAAGCACAATTCAATAAATGGGAGCAATGGTCATATTTGCCAGAGGCAGCCGTTGCACCTGCAGGCAGGAAACAGGTAAAAGGCAGGGTGGGTGCTTAAAAGGAGAGGCTGCTGGAGGTTAACCAGAGTGGAAAAAGTCATGACTCAGCAGAGCTCAGTGGGGACTTTGAGGGACTCTCTGACTTTTAACCCACCTAGTTGGAAAAAAAAAAAAAAAAGAGCATCCATTACTATGAACAGGAAGTACAGGATTCATAGCATTTCGTTTTCAGAAAAAAAAAGTACTGCCTCTTTTCAGAGTTACCATTTTCCAAGTGGTTTCTAAGTGCTTTTAATATGGAGGGCAATAACTTGGGCTTTTTTTTTTTTTTAATAGTGCAGAGCTAATTACCAGACGTAGCTGTACTGCAAGCATTTAATGCCTACATAAAACATGGGGCCATAATGAAGATAATTGAAAGTATGACTTTCATCAATATTTAATTAGCATTTGGTGCTAACTCATTATTTCGGTACAATTAATTTGACATCTTGCTATAAGTCCTGAACAGATTTCAATCCAGAGGGCTGTTTTATTGGCGAGACATGTGTAACATCACACATGCCCCTGCCCAGAGGAAACAATATGAAATATGGGGGAGATGATTGACAGTTTAATATAGTTCTGAATAGCAAAGCCTAATATATTAAAACCAAATAAGCATGTTTACTTAGCAAGGCGAATCCAGTACTAATGAAACTCCGAGCCTTGCTCGCCAGTCAGGGATAGAACCCCGCTGTTTCAGCACAACTTCTGGGGTGTCATCTGTTGCAGCAGTCTGGGGGCCCTATGCAGAGTAAGGGCATGCTGTTGGTCACCTGTGAGCCAAAGCTGACAACTCACACACTTGAAGGATCTAAGAAGCTCAAGGACGCATTATCCTGCTAAAGGCAAGGGATGCCACAGCAGGAGGGGGGTGAAGAACACAAGGCTCAGATCCAGGAATCTGGGTTTTATGCCAGTCCTATGATACGGCCACTTGTTAGCCTTTAGGCAAGGCACTGAACGATCCTGGGACTCAGTTTGTGTATGTGTGGAAATGACAAATAAGCCTGTTTAGATCAGTGACCCTCAAACTATCTGTGGTAAAGGTCCAGTTTTGCGTCTTATACTTTGTTTTGTTTTTCTAATTTTCAAGTGGTTGTGAATTGATATGTCCTTAAAATACAATTTTTTTAAATTTTTATTTATTTATGATAGTCACAGAGAGAGAGAGAGAGAGAGAGGCAGAGACACAGGCAGAGGGAGAAACAGGCTCCATGCACCGGGAGCCTGACGTGGGATTCGATCCCGGGTCTCCAGGATCGCGCCCTGGGTCAAAGGCAGGCGCCAAACCGCTGCGCCACCCAGGGATCCCCTAAAATACAATTTTTAAAAAATGAACAGAAAATAATGTGTTCCCAATGCTGTTCTGGGCACTGGTGCAATGAAATACCAAATAAAAACACAAACAAATTTCCTGAGTCTATGAACCTTATATTCTAGTGGGAAGAAGAAAAACGGTAAGAAAACCAATAGGGCAAAAGATAATTTGGGATAGTGCTGAGAGATGGGAGGAAAGAAACCAGGAAATGGGTTAGAGAGCAATAGGGCATGATGGGCTCTTTTCACTAGGTGGTCTCTGAAGGGAAGCTCTGAGGCAAGGATTGAAAGTTGAGTTGGAGGGGTACCTGGGTGGCTTAGTTGGTTAAGCGTCTGACTCTTGATTTCAGCTCAGGTCATGATCTCGGGGCCCTGGGATCAAGCCCCACATCAGGCTCCTCGCTCAGTGGGAAATCTGCTTCTCTCCCTCTGCCCCTCCCCCTGCCTCCTCTCTCTCCTTCTAAAATAAATAAGTAAATCTTAAAAAATTAAAAAAAAAAAAGGTTGAGGTCAGATGGCAAGAAGAGCAAGGCATGCCTACATCCTGGAGAAGAGCGCTCCGGGCATCTTTATTGCCTGCCAATTACACGTCAGCCTCCAGCCTAGATACGAGGGTTGCTGATTGATATCAAACATTCCTTGCCTCTGAAAAGGTCATTTTCTAATTAAAACTCATAAATAATTAGAACATTTTGATGTAAGGGATTTGGATATTTTATTGGCCTCTTGATGTGACTAATGGTTTAAAAAAATATATTAACAGGTAACACCTTTATTGAGCACCTGCTATGCGCCAAGCCTTTTTCAAAGCAATTTTCATATACTCATAGAAAGTATAAAGCAGGTTTGATGATGATGATGACTATGTTATTACTATTTAACATTTAATAAAAAGGCACAGAGTAGGGGCACCTGGGTGGCTCAGTGGTTTAGTGTCTGCCTTTGGCTTAGGTCATGATCCCCAGATCCTGGGATCAGGTCCTGTGCTTCTCCCTCTGCCTATGTCCCTGCCTCTCCCTCTGTGCCTCTCATGATAAATAAATAAAATCTTAAGAAAAAAAAAGGGGGCACATAGTACGTAATTTCCCAAGGTCAGTTAGCAAGTAAGAAATTAAACCCCGATAGTCTGATGCCAGACCCAGCACTCTAGACCTTTTGTGTTAATAAAAATGTTTTTCCTGTACAGAGTGCAGAGGTCAATATGGTTTTTAAAAGGACGCTCTTTTTATTTTGTAGCTGTATTTTTCTATGCCTATATTTTGTTCAGTTATTTTGCATATGGAAAGTTATATATTCTTCACTAATTTATAACTTAAAAAAGAATAGAAAAAACAATAAAAAGGCATATAAAGTAAAGTCCCAATTTTTAATTCGTAGGCCTAAAAGAAATACAATTACTCTTTGAAATTGCAATAATTGTTCCTATACTCTTCGAGTTTTGTACTTATCTATGTGGATCAGTGAATATTTGGGGATCATACTTGGGCGCTGCTTTAGACTTCTCTCGGGAGGAACCAAGGAATTGAACAGATTCTTGAAACAAAATGAAGAAAAAGTGAAAAGCACTCTGACTATAAGATTGGCTACTTCTGAGAGAAGGAGGAGGGGGAGTGCTGGCATATAAGGGAGGAGATTGTGGCTTTTCTTAAGATTTAAGTGAGAAACAACCGTGTACCTAATTTTGAGTCAGCCACCCCTCTGAGACTTCCTGGGCCACACATTCAAGTATAACACACTTACTTTGAGTTCTGCTGGAAACAGAAGGGGAATAAACTAACTGGACAAATTGGGATGCTAATCGTATGTATGATATATCAAAACCTTGGAAAGGCAGAGGGGTTGGCTTTATGATATCCTAAGATGAGTGCTGTGTGTGTTTTGTTTTAAACTGTTTTGTTGAAAACCTGACATAAATTGCACATGCTTATTTTTTTTAAGATTTTATTTCTTTATTTGAAAGAGAGGCAGAGAGAACACGAGTGGTAGGGAAGAGCAGATGGAGAGGGACAAACAGACTGCCTGTTGAGGGGGGAGCCTGACCCAGGGCTCGGGGCTCCATCCCAGGATCCTGGGATCATGTCAGACGCTTAACTGACTGAGCCACCCAGGCGCCCCTAAACTGCACAAAGTGCACAGTATGATAACTTTTGACGTGAATATACGCATCACCCCCAAAGCCACTTTGGCCCCTTCCTCCTAACCTCCATCCCTTCCCTCTCCCCAACCCCAGTTAACCACAGCTCTGCTTTCAATATATGGGTTAGTATTCATTTCTAGAAATTTATATAATTGGAATCAATACTATTACCTTTTTTAAATCTGATTACTTTTAATTTGCATAATTATGTTGAGGATATCCATGTTATTATATTTATATATATTATATTTATTATATATAATAATTCATAAATGTATATAAATACAAGTCCTTTATCAGATATATGCTTTTCAAATGCAAATATTTTCTCCCACAGTAGTGTGACTTTTCATTTTCTTAATAGTATCTTCCAAAGACTGGATGTTTTAAATTTTTATGAAGACTAATGTATTTTTCACTTTACAGATCATGCTTTTAGTGGCATATCTAAGAAATCTTTAACTCAAAACCACAGGGATTATCTCCTATGTTTTCTTCTATAAATTTTGTAGTTTTAGATTTTACATTTTGCCTTTGATCCATTTTAAGTTAATTTTTTATATAGTGTGAGGGATGCATGAAAATTCAGTTTGGTTTTTGTTATGTTTTGTTTTGTTTTGTTTGTTTGTTTTGCATATGGGTATCTAATTGTCCCAGCACTATTTGTTAGAGTATCTTTTTTTCACTGAATTGTCTTTGCATTTTTATTAACAATCAATTGATCGTATGTATATAGGTCTATTTCTTTACTCTCCATTTTGTTCAGTTGATCAATTTGCCTATCAGGAAGCCAACACCACACACTGCCCCCACTACTGCAGCTCTATAATAACTCATAGTCAAGAGGTTTGACTTCTCTAACTTCATTCTCTTTTTCAAAGGTCTTTTGGCCACTCAAGGTCATTTGCATTTCAATATGAATTTTAGAATCAGCTTTTGAATTTCTGCAAACAAACTTGTTGGAGTTTTGAAAAGGACTGTGTTGAATCTGTAGATATGGGAACAGACTCCTCAAATGAGTCTTCCAATCCATAAGTGCACTACTCATCTCCATGTATTTAGGTCTTCTTTCCTTTGACTCAATAATGTTTAGTTTTTAGGGTATTGGTCTCTCACTCAGCTTTTGTCAGAGTAATCCCTAAGGATTTCATATTTTTCCATGTTATTGTAAATGGCATTATTTTCTTAAATGTAATTTGACTGTTGGCTACTAGGATATAAAAATACAGTTAATTTAAAAAAAAAAATTCTCACTCACCATATGTCCAAGAAAACTAAACAGAGTTCTCAAAAGATGGTAGATTCTAGGAAATGCAGTTGCCTTTGAGAAAGAAGATGGTTAGCAGGACTTATCATGCAGAGCCCTAGGTAATGGACTGTTTTCTCCCTGTGCTCAGGAGAGTGGCCTAGGGCACTGGGCTGCCTGGTGGCCCTGGATGTGTAGGAAGCCATCCCATGGATAAGAGATGCTTACTTCCACTGGGGAGATCAGCTTAATGCAAGGTATCAGTTGTCAACCCTGTTAATGGAACCAGGGCAGAGTTTTCTGAGGAGCCCTGGGCTAAATATTGAGTTCAAAAGGCAGGAAGAAGATGAAGTCTTGAGGGAATGGGACCATTGGAGCAATTCTGGCCCTCATGTAGAGAATTCACATCTCAAGAGGAGGGAGTCCTAGGTTGAAATCTTTTGCTGGAATAACCAGCTCAGTGAGAACAGCTTCAGCTACCATCCTGATTAGGAAAGACCCCAACCACCCCAGTTCCCTAATATACCTAAGTTTGGGGTACCTGAAGGGTATGGAGGAGACAAAAAACAAGAGTCTTACAGGTAGGGTATAACAGTCCCAGTCAGCAGAGGACTGAGCTGCTAGCCATGTGGCCAAACTAGCAGCAGGATCAACCATTGCACAGATCATGCCATCAGAGAGATGTAGCTGTTTCTGTAGAAGCAGTCATAGCAGGGAGCATCTACTTTTATTTATTTTATATTTTATTTTATTTTATTTTATTTTATTTTATTTTATTTTATTTTATTTTATTTTATTTTATTTTATTTTATTTTATTTTATTTTATTTTATTTTTTTCCTTTTATTTTAATTCCCAAATAGCATATAGTGTCTTATTAGTTTCAGGTGTACAATATATGATTCAACAATTTTATACATTACTCAGTGCTCGTCATGGTAAGTGTACTCATAATCCCCTGCACCTGTTTCACTCATTCCCCCACCCACCTCCCTTATAGTAACCACCAGTTGGTTCTCTATAATTAAGAGTCTGTTTCTTGGTTTGTTTCTTTCTGTCTCTTTTTTTTCCATTTGCTCATTTGTTTTGTTTCTTAAATTCCATATATGAGTGAAGTCATATGGTATTTGTCTTTCTCTGACTGATTTATTTCACTTAGCATTATACTGTCTTAATCCATGTTGTTGCAAATGGCAAGATTTCATTCTTTTTTACACATCTTCTTTATCCATTCATCTATCGATGGATACTTGGGCCGCTTCCATAATTTGACTGTTGTAATAATGCTGCAATAAACCTAAGGGTACATGTATCCCTTTAAATGGTATTTTTGTGTTTTTTGGAAAAAAATCCAGTGTGCAATTAACTGGATCATAGTTCTATTTTTAAGTTTTTGAAGAACCTCCAAACAAGTAAAACATCAAAATTTTAAATGAAGACAATGTCACATTGAGCCCTATTGGAGCTTGAGGTAAAAGGAAGAATGTGTCCCCTATATGTATGCTTTTATATTTTTTTAATGGCTAGTTTTTTTCCCAGAATATTAAAGTAGTCAAAAAAATATTGAAAAAACTGAAAAGCATGTGTATTAAAACTCACAATATTATTTTAAGTATAAATATTTTATTTACTCTAAAAATAATTTGTTATAATTTAACTTTAATGGAAGCAAGCTCACAATAATATTTAAAAATTTAATCCTTGGCCTTGTAGACATCATTGTCCCAGAGCTGCTTGTGACTCTCAGCCATGGTCGACCCCACCATATTCTTTGATATCTCCATAGAGTGAGTCCTTGAGCAGTATCTCGTTCCAGCTGGTTGCAGACAAAATTCCAAAGACACCAGAAAACTCTTGTTCTCTGAGCACTGGGAAGAAAGGATTTGGTTTCAAAGGTTGCTACTTTCCCAGGATTATTCCAGAATTTATGTGCCAGGATGATGATGTCATACACCATAATGGTGCTGGTGGTAATTTCGTCTATGGGGAGAAATTTGATGATGGGAATTTCATCCTGAAGCACACAGGTCCTTTCATCTTGTCCATAGCAAATGCCAAACCCATCACAGAGTTCCCAGTTTTTCATCTGCGTTGCCAAGATTGAGTGGTGGGGTGGCAAACATGTGGTCTTTGGCAAGGTGAAAGATGGCATGAATATTATGGAAGCCATAGAGTGCTTTGGGTCCAGCAATGGCAAGACTAGCAAGAAGATCACCATTGCTGACTGTGGACAAATCTAATAAATTTGACTTGTGTTTTATCTTAACTACCAGACCATTCCTTCTATAGCACCCTTTCACTCCCATCTGCTCAAAATATCCTATAATCTTTGTGCTCTGACAGTTCCATGGGTTCCATATTTTCCTTACTCCCTTCCAAGTCTAGCTGGATTGCAGAGTTAAATTTACAATTATGAAATAAAAACTAAATAAACAAAAAATAAAAATCTAATTCTCAAAAAAAGATTTTAGACATTAAAAAAATATGAAAATATGGATAAATGGTTCTAGCTTGATTCAGCACAGCATTACTTTGTGAGAATAAAACCATATGAAGAAAAACAAAACAGAGAGAAGTGATGGCAGTGAGAAGGTGAAGAGCCAGAAAGAGAACCACAGAAAGGGTAACATCCTTTGCATGTGTGCAGCTGACTGTATCAGAAGCAAGCTCTCTACCTGGACTTTTCAGCTATGTGCATTAGTTTCTGTTGTTGTTATCACTGTGTGATTTGTGTTTCTGTCACTTGAAATTCAAAAGCCGTATGTAAGCTGGGTCTCTGTTTTAAGTTGGGTTCCTGAAGCAGACCTTGAGACAAGATGTGAGTTTAAGTAGTTTACTTGGCAGGTGATCCCCAGAAAGTACCAGGGCTGAATGAGAATGTGAGACAGGAGAAGGAAGGGAGGAGGAAAAAAGGAAGCTTTGTGAGGTGGTGTGCCACTTAAACACCTCTGGGGCTCTCTGTAGATCACATCTCAAATTCCCCTCACCCCACCTGAGGTGACAAGCCTAGAGTATTTATCTCTAGCTCCCATCTGCCATTGGCCCCGGGGGGCTCGGACTCCCTAGCATTTCAAGTCTGTCTCTTGCTCAGGTCAAGACAAAGATGTTAACCAAAGAATATTAGGTACTCGCAGGAGAAGGCCAACCCAACTGTGTGCACTGGAGTGTTCAGTGCACCTGAGTGTTCAGGGCTATGGTGATAGCACCTGCGATGTCTACCACAGTCTTAAAGGATGAATGCCTTTACTAAAGGCACATAGAAATAAGTTTCTCTCTTTACAGGTCAAAGTGGGAAGCTGGTAATGTACAGTGGAAACCTCATAAGATTTGGTTTTAGAGATAGCATTCTTGAAAGTTATATTATCTCCAGATCTTACTGGTTGTGTAGATTGGACAAATCTCTTAATGTCTGTGATTCATCTGTATGCTTTCTCTTCTGTGGAATGAATAGAATAGTGATAAAACCGACCTCAGAGCAATGCAATGAGGATCAAATGAGATATGGAATGGATGAGAAATTCCTTTGAACAATCAATTTTAATTTTTTTTTTTTTTTTAGGTCTTAGCAAAGAAGTTTCCATGTTGTAGGGTATTCAAAAATCACTTAGAGACCTTATTGAAAATAGAGGGACATCGAGAACTTCTGATTCAGGGCACCTGGTGTATAACCTTAGACTCCACATTTAGTGTTCCTCTGGAACACTAAAGCAGGTGGCCTGTGGGTCACACTTTTAGAAACGCTGCAATAGCAGAGAATATATAGAGGGAGAAAGCAACTGGCTATGACTGAAAGAGAAGCTTGAGTAGAGAGGTGAAGGTCATGTAGGACACTAAAGGGAACTTGGATTTACCATGTGAGCTAAGAGGCAACGTGTCAAATGTTTTAAAATAGGGGAGTAAAGTGATTAGTATCATACTGGAGAAAAATGCCTTTGGCTGCAGCATTGAGGATCAATTGGGGGGGCAGCAAGGTGAGGACTGAGAAAATTATGAGTAGGGGGGCTGGTAGGAAATGAGATTGGGAATTGGGGGAATAAATGTGAGAACAGAGAACAAAGGACATGGGAAATGGGGAAACAAATGCTAATAACAGATTTTAAGAGAAAAAAGCAGAACACAAAAATGTATATGAATACTTTTTGGTCCTATTTTGTTGATACGTTTGTGTGTATGTATATGTAAACACATATACACATTTACACAGAAAAAGGAAAAAAGGAAATGCAACCAAATGTTAATGCTTATCTCGGAAGAGTAAGCTATAATGGGGACTTTAAGGATTTTTTTTTAAATGCATACTTTTCTTCCAAAATGCTCCATAATAAACATGTATTACTTTTATGATTATGCAAAAATAAATAAATGAAAGAAAGAAAGAAAGAAAGAAAGAAAGAAAGAAAGAAAGAAAGAAAAACTTCATTATAAAACAATTTCACACAGATGGCTGAGAAACAGCCAAAGAGGAAAATCTATAAAAGAACAAGGCATCCTACTTAGGGACTTAGAAGCAAATTCTGGTGAACCTTTTGGCACTATTAGTTAACTTTGATGTGGCTTTTTAGGTGTTTTTTCAGCTACTACTGTAACCTCATATGCCTTTAAAATACAATTAAATAAAAGTTACTACAGGTTGATTGATGGCTGGAATCTTGCTTGGTTGCAAAGTGAGTACAAGTTGAACTATGTATATATTCCACATTCAAGGGGTGAAATGCTTTTCTGTTTCTTTAATGGTTTTTAACTTTAAGGTAGTCAGATATACACAAGGGAGGGGACAAAAATCCATAGTTTTCAGAACTGACAAGGAAATGTGTAAAGCTTAGTAAAAATCGTGCCAAGTACCATGGTGTGGTAATATATCCAAGAAAATCCAATATATCGAATAGCTCTTAAATTAGCATATGTTAATTTTGGTTGAATGAAACTTGATGGTTGATTGGAAGTGAAAAAGAGTAAATGTAATTCATAACAGCAAAATTGGGGGTAACATAGCATGGAGCATTCAGGATTGGCAATTTTTCTACTTTTAATGAGCTTCTGATGAAGCTCTCATATTCATACTGTCATTTTACAGAGGAGGCCCAAAGGTTTCCTGGGCTCCTTAACACAGCCAGTAGCCCTGAAAAATCCTCACAGTGCCTTTCTGTTGACATCTAATACAAGGAAACCAGGAGACCTTCAAAGAGAAAAGTCAGACTGGCTTCAAATAGGTAAAGTGCTAGTCACCTCACAGTGTTAATGAAGTGTATAAAGAGGGGTTTTCATGAAAAGTGAGGTTAAGCAGGGGCATCATCCTGGTGGAGGAGGCGTAGGAGGATTTGTGCTCTGCTGTCTCTCCAAGCAAGGCAAAAGACCCCAGCAAACTTCCAAGAGAGTAAAGACTGGTACATATTTAGGCAGAGCTTGTAAGTAGGATTGCAAGGCAGAGTTTATATGCTAGAGAATATGGAAACAAGAGCAAAAATCTAAATAAAGCAATAACAAAATACAAGCAGATCTCAAGTAAACACTATGGAAACACCGGCTGTTTGCTGTTTACTACCCAAGAGGTAAAAATGTCTCCCTACAGTCTTGTCCAGCAAAAGCAGTTCCTAATTTAGTGATTCCTACTTTGTAGACTGTGGAATTCTAAAGAACCAGGAATTTTGCAAGTAGTCTTTATACCTATAGATACGCGAGTCGTCTCATCTAAGAGAATGTAGAAATGTAGAATTACCTGTAAATGGCACTGACATTGTTTCTCACCTATATTTATGTACATACCACTATTTTTCAAATATATGTTGATTTTATTGAAATTGTTAGTAACTTTGGAAATTTGATCTTTTTGCAATCAACACACACCAAAAATATGGCAACTGTGGTGTGAGAGGCTGTTAAAGTTTTTGACATTCAAGGAATCTTTCCTTGCTCAAAAAAGCTAGGAAAGCCTGCCTTAAATAATTTACAATTATCAGTATTTGATAGTAAATGAGTTTCTGATAATAGCTGAGAGCAGAGGTTCTTGATCTTGGCTGCATGTTCCAATTACCTGAGGAGCTTTTAAAAACTCCAATACCCAGATCATACTCAGAATCTATGAAGTGAGATCCCAGCATCAATATATTTAAAGCACATGTATTTCAATTTTAATCTCTTCGAAAACTGAAAAGACACACATGGTAAAAATTTCAACATATAAACAAGTATATGCAATGAAGTGTCCCTCCCACCTCTTATTCCAACACTTTTATCTTTTTGGACACTACCACTATTACCAGCTTCTGGGCAATGAATGATGCAGAGATAGCCTAAGCATATATAAGGATAAAAATTGATATTTTGGGCAGCCCAGATGGCTCAGTGGTCTATTTTTTTTAAAGATTTTATTTATTTATTCATGAGAGACACAGAGAGAGAGAGAGGCAGAGACACGGGCAGAGGGAGAAGCAGGCTCCATGCAGGGAGCCTGATGTGGGACTCGATTCCAGGACCCCAGGATCATGCCCTGGGCCAAAGGCAGGCGCTAAATCGCTGAGCCGCTCAGGTGTCCTGGCTCAGTGGTTTAACGCCATCTTCAGCCCCAGGGCATGATCCTGGATACCTGGGATGGAGTCCCACATCAGGCTCCCTGCATGGAGCCTGCTTCTCCCTCTGCCCATGTCTCTGCCTTTTTCTCTGTGTCTTTCATGAATAAATAAATAAAATCTTTTTAAAAATTGATATTCTTTTTATCTCATGAATTATTAACAATGATCCTCACCAAACATAGGCCAGCCTATACTGGGCGGATGGATGTAGCATAAAGCCATGATCCCATGGGTTGCAAAGAAACAAAGCTGCTAACCTGATCAGAATCAGTTGCTTCTAGGTTTTGCATAAATATTCCTTTACTATTTGTTCATTAATTTTGCCATCTGTTAACTCTCAGTGACAGACAAGAAGTAGTAGACACCAAAGGTTAAGAAATACTTTGGGAGATAAATTTTAGTTTGAGAAAATTCTATCAGTTAACTTAATTTTTATGCAAATAAATGCCACTGTTCATTGCCTTGAAGGATTTGGAGTAGTGCTTGGGTAGAGAAAGGGTGTTTTATCCTGGCTCCATTTCTTTAAATATCCAAACCCTAGAAGAAATACAGTGAGCCAAGCACAAAAAGCATGTCCCAGGATTTGTCCAAGATTAATCAGAATTTGCTCTAAAGACCATGCCTTGGGATCCCTGGGTGGCTGTGGTTTAGTGCCTGCCTTTGGCCCAGGACATGATCCTGGAGTCTCGGGATCGAGTCCCACATCAGGATTGCTGCATGGAGCCTGCTTCTCCCTCTGTCTGTGTCTCTGCCTCTCTCTCTCTCTCTCTCTTTCTCTCTCTCTCTCTGTCTCTGTCTCTCATGAATAAATACATTAAATTTAATTAAATTTAAAAAAATAACAACCATGCCTTTATCTTTTCATCCCTCTGGCAGTCTCTGGGTGTCCCCTTTCAACAACCCACTGTACCCTCCACTCCACCCTCTAAGGGCAGGAACAATATCTTATCCTCAATGCATCCTGAGTCCCTATCACAATGGCTGGGCCTAGAAGATAAGACGCACATGAACAGAGGAATCCCAGCAGATCTACTAGCAAAAAGGGATGACCCTCAAGTTGCAATGAGTAGTGAGTGTGAGTGCTTGGAAATGGCACAAAGGGTGATCTGCAAAAGTCACCAAAGAATATATTGTCCCAGAAGTTTTTCGGGGGAAAGAACAAAAATCAGAAAGCATAGGTTCAAGTTCCAGTACTGGAACTATCTCTAAGACCTTGAGCTGAACAGTCTCTGTGCCTTAGGAACTGGATATTTGGAAGCCTGGGTTTCCTTAGAGATGTAAGGTGGGTGGGAGCATTGTGAGAAAGTAGCCACATGCATCAGACTTGACCATTCAGAACAGTGTTTGTCTTATCTGGTTAGGAGTTCTCCATAAAATCTTATTTGAACAAAGAGTTTCTTTGCTTTAAATTTGGTTTAATTCCACTAAACTGATCATTTCTGATATTTCCTCTGGCTCAAACATTGTAGGATTCAATAATTTCTAGATTTAGCAGCTATGAAATTAATATTTTAGACTCCTGAATTTTAAAATTTAGTTCTTCTTTGGCCTGGGAGTGACTCGTTTTCTAGAAATGTCATTGAAAACATTATAATAACGTTCTCACTCTGAAACCCTAAATGCACATAGACATAAATGCATTAATGGCTTTTCATTATTTCTTAAGAAAATCAATAATTCTCTTTTCTGGTTAGATTTGTATAACAGCAAATAGAATTTTCTAGGCATATGAATGACCCACAAAGACTTATCTCTTCCGGTGAAAATTTCCAGTAAAAATCAAAATGCGGAAAATATTTTTTGCTTCCCCCCAACTTCCCAACAAGCCAAGGAGGAAAGTACCACTTTTCTGATAGCACCCACTTCACTTCATTTAAAGATAACAAATGAGAGAGACACTATCCTAATAGGAATCAGAGGACTGAGGATTAATTATTTTCCCCGGCAGCTGACTCTCCCACCCTGTCGGATGGCGGGCTTTTCCTCAGGGAGCTCTCCTGCACGGCTGATAATGCTGCCTTATGCAGCGAAACAGCAGCATCTGCAGTTGTCACCCTAGACTTTCAAAGTCTTAGGGCTGAGCACTTAGAAAAATTTAGATTCCTAGACATATTGGGAGGGGTGCTGGACTGGCATCTAGCAAACCTGAGTTTTGGTCCTGGCTTCTCCATGTGACTTGCCCAACTCGGAGATGGGAATAATGATCCATGTTCTACAGATCTCAAGGGATTTTCAGGAAACAAGATGCATGAAGGTTCTTTATTGAGGGCTGTCTTAGTCAGCTGGAACTACTGTAACAAAATACCTTGGTTGGGGCAGGATGGATGCACTTAAACAACAGACATTTACTTCTCACAGTTCTGGAGGTTGTGAAGTCCAAGATCAAGGTGTCAGCTGATTCAGCTCTTGGTAAGAGCTCTCCTCCTCACTTGCAGGTGGCCACCTTCTCATTGTATCCTCAGAGGGGAGAAAGAGAGAGAGAAAAAAAGAGAGAGAGAGAACTCTGGTCTCTTCCTCTTCTTATAAGAACACTAATCCCATCATAGCGGAATGATCCTATCAGCATTTATTCCAACTTCTTTCTAGGATGTCTTTCTGGATTGCAGGCCTGGAGGTTAAAAACATTTCTCAGATGACCTTGC
The DNA here is from genome assembly GCF_018345385.1 of Vulpes lagopus. NCBI lineage: Eukaryota > Metazoa > Chordata > Mammalia > Carnivora > Canidae > Vulpes > Vulpes lagopus. The sequence goes on along the minus strand of NC_054847.1, from coordinate 21,063,721 downwards.
AGCTGGTGATTATGGGTATGACTTGGACTTTGCTAACCACATGTGATGATGAGAGGCTTGAGTATGGAACTGAGTGTAGCAACAAGCCCAGTTTTGCTGGTGTCAGCTGTAACAGAAGTGGTGCAGTTCCATGGCAGGCAGCTGGAGTGGCTGCCTCCACACAAGAAAGGCAGTTTTGTGATTGTGGTAGAAGCAGCAGTTCCCTTGTCAGCAGGTTCTGTGGTGTGACCTTCTTCCTTGGAAGTTCTGCTAGTTGGTTCTCTTAGTCCTTCCAGTGATTCTGTAAACCATTTAATAGTTGGCTGTCAATCCTACCTTAAACTCACTGGAGTCAGAAGATATTTGTTTCTCCTTGAGTCAGGTGCTAAGGACAAATAGGATCTCAGAGAGGTAGAAACAGGTGTTCAAAGTGATGTTCAAATGTTAAAAATTTCTGTGTGGATTAAACAGAGAATGTCTCAGTACAGACCAGCAGGAGAAGTAGATTGAGGAGCTGATCATTGGACCAAATTTGAAGGTCCTTGTATGTCATGCTAAGGACATTATGCTTTTATTCTGTAGCTAATGGAGAACAACGTATTCATGAGTGTGTGTTTCTGAATGATCCTCAGCCAGGATACAGAAGGATTACAAACAATCTTATAATTTTAGGGGCTTACAATAGGGAGTACTTCTTTGTCACTCATTCTGTCTACCTGTCTAATACAGTTCGATTCCAGCTCAATTCCACTTGGCTTCACTCTAGGACCCACTAATAGTTTACCTTCTTTTTACCTGGAACATTCAGGTCTTTCAACAAAGGGAGAGACAAGTTAGAAAACCACTTGTGATTTGCAACATGGACAAATCTGGAGAGCATGATGCCAAGTGAAATAAGCCCAGAGAAAGACAAATACTGTATGACCCCTCCCCCCTTATATGTGAAATCTAAAAAAGTGGGACTCATAGCAACAGAGAGTAGAACAATTGTTGGCAGGAGCTAGGAGATAGATAAGAGATGTTGGTTAAGATTATAAATTTTCAGTTATAAGATGAACAAGTTCTGGGGATCTGACTACAGCTAATAATAGTGCATTATAAACTTTTGTTAATGGAATAAATCTTAAGTGTTGTCGCCACACACACACACACACACACACACACACACAATGGTAACTAAAAAGAAAGAAAACTGCAGGCAGGTCCTTACAGCCTCTGCTTGGATACATCACAGGACATTCCCATTCCCATTTTATTAACCAAAGCAACTCACACAGCCACATCTGATACCAGAGCAGGGAAAGATAGCAAATCCTCTCCCTCCTCCCTCCCCCTACCTCCACCACAACAGAGCAATGGGAAGGAACATTTTTAAACATAATAGTTTGCTATACTATAGAAGTCTTGCAGAGAGGAGATTGTAACAATGAGCTCTTATTCATCCCATGACACTGAACATTCATTGGCTATTATACATTCTGTTGTGATGGCACCAGAATGGAGGGGCTGATAAGATAGGCAAGGTCTTTGGATTCATGGAGCATTTAGGCTCATACTTACTACGTGTCATGTCCTGTTATAAACACTTTCTCATTATCTCATTTAATCCTCATACTAATATTATCCCTTGTTTATAGATTAGTAAACTGAGGCTTACTGAAGATTTTACTTCATTTTTTAAATTTATTTTTATTTTTTATTTTAAATTTGACCAAGTCCAGACGGAATGTGGTAGACCGGATCTGAGCCGTGCACTTACCCTCTGTGGTAAATCATCACTGGGTTGCAGTAGTCCTAAGGAAGTATGGTGGAGACCAGGGAGATGGAGAACAGGGAAAGGCATCAGGAGCAGATAACAAGTAGTAGACATGAGTAGTGAGTGGGAGGAGTCTCAGATGAGTGAGGGCCCTTGGCAAATAAGTGAGTGGTTTAAATTATCTTTAATATAAGTGAGTCAGAAAAAAAAAAAAAATATATATATATATATAACTGAGTCAGAAGAAGCCGATTTGTCAGGGAAGATGGTGAACATGATTTTGGACCATTAGGTTTTGAGACATCTATGCATCACCCAAATACATTTTGGAAAAAGTAGTTCGGAAACCAAAAAAGAAGTAAGGACTAGAAATATAGGAGCGTGGTCATGTAGGGTTTTCACTGATGTCATGAAGTAAGAGATTGTATCCCAGGTATAGATTAATTTAAAATGGTTAAGTAGCTAATTCCAATTGCTACAAATCAGAGTAACCTGATGGATTTTTTCGGTAGCATGGGAGATATTTTTCAGGTGATGCTTAATTTGAAAGTTATCTTCTTCCTGTCAAAAGTCACTCAGTAACAGGAGCTAGATCAAACACTGCAGCGTATGTGTTAGAGAAGAATAAACCTCTTTATGCCTCACAATTAAATGGATCTTTACTGTAGCTAAGGGGAATCGAAATAAGGAGGGAGGTATACAGAGTTGACATATATTCTGCACTTTGTGTCAGAATTAGACAGAAAATTCTCCACATCTAGAATATAACAAGTAGATATGTGGGCCCATAAATGTATGAAATATGGACCAGGGTGTATGCCAAAAATACTCACCAAACATCAAGCAAGACTGAGGGTCTGACAGGAAGGAAAGGGAGCGATTCCTCTGAGACACCCTTGATGAAGGCTTTCCCCAATGCTCTCATTGGATAAATGTGAGTTATTCCAGAAGGAACTGAGGATACAGTGTTTTAAAGTTGGAAACTGTCATACTGCGGTTTTTTTGCAGTTCCTGGTGTTCTGCTCCAGAAACCATAATTTATCTTTGTGGCCTACCTTTTTATTCTGGAAAGAACCCTTCCTTTTCAGTCCTGCAAATGTAAGGTGAGCACCAAAACACTGCCCTCAGGGAAGCCTATGTGTAGCAAATATAAATATTTAAGACTGAAATACTAAGTACACTGCATAGCAATGTAAATTGGGTGTTTTAGCAAAGTATATCCCTGAATCATTAAATTCCTCAGACTAAAACAGGAGTAGATTGTCCTATGCTTGAAAAATGTGGCTTTCCTGAGAGAGGCATGTGAATTCGCAACTAAACAATTATTTATAGGAAATGAGCACCAAGACCGGGCTGCTTGAGGAAATGAACACAGACTTGCTTTCTGTTCTCACTGGAGAAAACTGGTGCTGATGGAGGCTGCCCTTGGCACCTTGCTCCTGGGATGGGATGGTGGTCTCCACAGGTGTGCTGCATGGCTCAGTGAACCAGACTGGGAAAGGAATTGTGGGCCAGACCCCGTCCTGAGAGTCAGGAAGTGATCCGCCTTCTCTTAAGAGGAGTAAGTTATCTGACTGCCAAGTATCCTTCCAAGAAGCTAGTCTCAGGGCAAAAACAAGGTGAGGGAAGTCCTTTCTCCCTCTCTCTCTCCCTTGGATTGAAAGTACTTTGAAATTGGGAAAGAGGATGGCTAGGCCAAAATCCCCCAAAGAAAGTTGGGGTTTGGGTGCATTCTGAGGGTGGGGGGTACATATTCAGTGGTCTCTGCACAGGGCTGCAAGTCAGCACCTAAGTGACAAGGACCCATTCAAAGGATATTTCAGTCAGACCAATTCTCTGGAAGCTCAGCTTAGTCCTTCTAGTTGCCCTTGTTAAGTTCTAGTCTGTGTGGTACTTCTGTTCTCCCCTAGTTTAGAGCGAAGTGTATTCAGAAGTCCAATCACAGTGTGTCCGTGCTGGGAGGGTTTACAAGACAATGGGTGGGTTCTCCCAAGGCCAGTGGGGATTTCAATAGTGGTCACCATCAGAGGAGAGCTGCAACCAGCAGAAGAGCCATCATGTGAGGCTAACAGCAGCAGAGCCCCCTGGGAGGGATTGTGCTTTTTTCCTAATTCTTGCAAAGGTTCACTGAGCTAGGGGAAACCCTGCCTTCTTTGCTGAGGAGAACCTCTTTCCCCTCAAGGATGGCCCCTGGGACCCTTCTATTTTCTACAAGGAAAGCAGTTAACAAAATTCCTCCATGTCTCCAACTTGTCCTTTCTATCCAAGGATGTCTGAGGACTCAGATACTATGTCCCCCAAGGGTACTCTCTGGCACATTCTCCAATTTCTAGCCTGTGAAACCTAAATCACTCTCTTCCTTTCAGTGTGAATGCCAACCAAACATCCTCACAAAGAATATCCCTGAAGATGCTACCTTTTGAACAACACTTTAAATGGTGAAATACAATTCTGGACTCATGACTCCTGATTTTGAAATAACTGTAGATGTCTTTACTGGTTTTTCTTTCCCTTTATATTCTAAATCAATGTTTTTCTTTTTCTTGGTTCTCAGATTTTGCATGCGATAATTTGGCATAAGGTACCTGGAATTTTTTGTTATCCCCATAAAAATTTCAGGCCAAGCTATTAATGTTACGTCATAGGGCAAACGTTATCCTGAATAGAAACAGCTCAAATGGAACACTTAAGTCAGCTTTCAGGTAGCAGGATCATACTTGAAATTTGAGGTTTATTTACATTAAAGTTACTAAGTGAAAAATTATTTGAATTTTTCTACCCATGTCAGCCAGCGTGCTTGCTTTTTGCCTCCAGGTACTCATGTGAATCTTTATTTGTACTTTTTAACACTTAGGTCCAGAGAAGCAAACAGGAAACTATAAGGGGGAGAAACCTTGGTTGAAAATGAGAAAACTTAGATCATTTACACCCTGTTTGAGTACCTTCTTACTGTTTGTCTTTGAACATGTCAATTAAACCTCTTACTTTCTATTTTCTCTTATCTAAAAGTAGTATTAGTACAAAGGTATAAAGAGAGTAATCTGAAAAATTCTTGAAATTATAAAGAGCTTGCTAATGAAGTGTTAATTTTTTCTTCATATGCTCTACTTACCACATTTCATGGGAACACTTGTGCTGACAGGAGTTTGGACTTTATTTTAACTGAATTTCCCTAGGATTCTTGAGAGCATTTGGCCTTTCTTTATGTTATTTGGTATAAATGTGAAAAAAAAAGTGCACACAATAAATATTTAAACTTCAAATCATATTTTGCTTTTGATGTTTATGATAATTCCTGGGGGAAAATATTTAGACAGTGTTTTATCCTGCATTCCAGGGGGCAGAGCCTGAGGCAAAATGTGTGTGCTAATATTTATCAGAGAATACTATTCCCAGGTGGCAGGAATAAGGGAAGGGAGAGAGGCAGGCAGGGGTCACCAAGCTGGCTGCCACACACTGGATCTTAATGAAGACTCTTTTATGAAGCCTTGTAAATGACTGAGACTCTGGGTGGCCTGCTGTCTGGTAGAGAAAGGGAGAAGCATGTATTGCTTCTCCACTTTCGTTTCTCAGTGGCCAAAAGCTTGCCTCCCAGGTTTGCTCCCCCACACATACAGTTTTACCAGCCTGAGTAGTCCAAACACCTCCCGACTGTAACCAGGGTGCCTCCCCACTGGAGCTGAGAGCTTCAGGCTGCACCTGTGTGAAGTCAGGGTGTGCTGCAGTATACCTGGGGGGCCAAGAAAGCACCCAAAGCCCCAGTGGGAAGCCTCACTGTAAGGATCTTAAATGGTGCCTAAGCAGTGGCAGCTCAGACTTAGTATTTACTTTAGGGATTATTTTATTTTGCAAAAATGTAATTCATTTGTATTTATTTTCTCCATCACTTTTCATAACAAATATAGGCAACAGGCATTTATCAAAATGGCGCACTTATTAATTCTTATAGGTCCTGTGGACAGAACACCCAAAATACCATACAGCTTCTGAAATATTTAGAAATATTGCAAAGCCTCCGGAAATGCTTTTTTGGGGCTACATTTGAAGACTGAGTTTTCCCCCTGTTATGCACTATATCCACAGGTTTTGTGTGCTCTCAATCAGGAAAAGTGACCTGCTAGAAAGGGCTAATCAAGAGATTCCACGGATTTCTCAGTCATTTAACCACTGTCAGACTTCTAGGACTCACTCTAAGGCACTGTAAGGGTAGGCTTTCCTTTTCTACTTCCACAAGTTTTCTCTGAGAACAATGTTCCCACCTTCCCAATTAGCCAGGCCTCCAGACTCCCCTAATTCTCATGCTACTCCATGCAGAACTCAATTCCCATCCAGCCTCTTTTTTTTTTTTTTAAGATTTTATTTATTTACTCATAGAGACAAAGAGAGAGAGGCAGAGACACAGGCAGAGGGAGAAGCAGGCTCCATGCAGAGAGCCTGACGTGGGACTCGATCCAGGGTCTCCAGGATCACGCCCTGGGCTGCAGGCGGCACTAAACTGCTGCACCACCGGGGCTACCCCCCATCCAGCCTTGAGTTTCCAGATACTCTGTCCATGTTCCTGGGCAGAGCACACTTCTCTCTTATTCATTCATTTAACAAATAATTCAAGCATCTACTCTGTGCCAGGCATTCTTTTAGGCTCTGGAAATGCAGTGATAAACACAGACAACTCCCTAACTTTTGTGGGACTACATCCTAATGGAGAAAGCAGGTAAACTAATAAAAAAATAATTTTAGATGGTGATAAGTCTATATAAGAAATAAACAAGATCATGAAACAGTCTTGTAGGTTCTGAGAATCTAATCCTGGCCTAATTTATTCATGGCTGGCCACTCTTCTAATGTCTTGCTACAAGCCCAAAAGTATTACCCTGTGAAAACCTTTAGGCATCATAGAGTCTCTTACCTTTGCATCTTTGGTGTCCCTCAAAGTGCCCATTAACCATTAAATGCTAATGAGAGCCCAGGTCTTAGTCTAACAAATATGTGTTCTTGAGGAAGGGTAGATGATCACTTGAGGTACAAGAAGACTTCTTCCAACACTCCCACTCAGGTAACATGATGCCTAAAGGTTCTACCCAGGAATGTTCCTTGGGAGATGTCCTATAATGAAAGCTCAGTGGTTTTGAAAGAATTTGGCCTGTCCACTCTCACCAGGAATTTCTTCTTTTATTATTAGACCTAGATTAACATATTTGGAATAAAGACTCACAACCAAATTCCAAATTAGCTCAATTTTTAGACTAATATTTTTCTCCCCAATGTACTCCTTACACTCTCGAAGGAAAGAGAAAAGATGGAGGAGGAGGCCAAACAATACAAACAAAGTAAGGTTTTAGAAGGCTTTCTGCTTTTATTATATCTACACATTATTGGTCAGGATAGGCTAGTTTATGTTGCAGTAAGAAATAATCCCATAATCTCAGTAGTTTAATTAAATAGAGGTTTCTTTCTTGCTCACAAAAAGTCTACTGTGTGTCCATATAACACTGTAGAGCCACTTTCCTCCATGTGTGACTCGGTGACCCAAGCTGGGTATCTCAACATGAATCCAAATCAGGCACTGTGCCAGTTTATCTAGCCTTGGCCTGGATGTGACACACGTCATTCCCAACCACAGCCCGTTAGCCAGAACCAATCATGTAACCCTGCCTACCTGTGAGGATGCTAAAAAAAGTGAGACAGCAACTGGAACGTTTGTGAAACACCTCTCGCCCACGGTGGTCATGAAGGGTATCATGGAAAGAACATAGAACAAAAGGGGCATTCATGAGCCCAGGGAGCCTGATCTTTGCCTGCCTCACACTACTACTACTACTACTACTACCAATGCCAACATAGGGAGGTTCAGATGCAATTTTGCACAACAGGTAGAATTAGTTAGAAAGGACACCTGGAAATGTATCTCACTTTCCTCCAGATTTTGCCACTAACATCTGCTATCCATGGCTATGGTTACAATAACCTCTCCTAGAAGCTATAATTTCCAAGACAGCTTACCCAAAATACCAACGTTCCCCCGAAACAGTTCAAAATACTTTCATGACAAGTTCTGGAAATAGGGCCAAAAACATGTTTGCAAATAATCTACTTCAATCAGTTTGTGAGATAGTTATGAATGTAAGCAGTTTGATTCTGTTATCAGATTTTACATGTTGCTCAAATTCAGAGAGACTGGACACCATTATTTAATATTCTCCTTGGAAAACAGGAGACTGACATCTGCCCAGTTTTTCACAGATTCTGTTGTGACCAGGAATAGATTCTGCAAACCACAAAACTCCTTCCTCGGGAGCCTGTTCTTGTGGCTGAGGGAAGGGAAAGAAACTGTGTACATAGGCATTCGCCTGTGTTTATGTGTGTGTGTGTGTGTGTGTGTGTGTGTGTGTGTGTGTAAACATGGACAATTAGCATCAAAGGCTCTTTTTTTTTGTCATTTCTCCCAAAAACATACCACCAAACCAGGGTAGTAAGACTTCATTGGAAACTTCTAGAAAGGGAAGAAGATTGGGGTAATGGAAGAGCTAGAAGAAAGCATGCCCATTTTCAAGATAATGCCTACCAAAATATGGCAGATCATTCTTTTCCATTCTTAGGTACTCTTGGATGTCACTCATTCATTCATTCAATAAATAATAAGGACTGCTGTTAGTCCTTAACTGAGGAATGAAAAACACTGAGGAATCAATGGTCAGTAAAATTAACACAGTTCTTGCTCATGAAGCTCAGTCTAGATGGGAGAAAAGTAGTATACAAATAATTACATAAACATATATAGCTTGCCAGTAGTTGGCCTATGTTTGTTTAGTCTCAAAGTTATTTTCTGCTCTTCCCCTGATCTGTTGCATTTCCTTTGCCTTCTAACTTCTTGAGACGTTCAGCCAACAGAAAACACAGTCAGGATTGGAGGATTGTATGAAGGGAAAAGCCAGGAGATATTTCTTCTCCCTCTGTCTCTTTTGGACAGCCCTGGCTGTGGCTCTAAGTCCCACTCTGTGTCTTCTCCCTCAAGATTCCAGCACCTAATCAAGCATCCGCAACTTTTGGGCTCTGAAAATATTCTGTCCCCATCATTCCTCCAGTCCCAGGGATGGTAGTGGTTTTCATCAACAGTTGCTTCCCACAAGTCCAGCATCTTTATAACCAGTTCCCTTAATTTTCCTCTAACATGTGTTTCCTTTCTGGGGAATCACACAATAATAAAAATTGTGAGGATGGCCAAAAAAGGAAAGTATGTTGTACCTAGAGAGTATATAATGAGAACTCTATTGTAATATTAATGGTCAGAGGAAGCTTTTCTGAGTAGGTGACATTTCAGCTGAGATATGAAGGCTGAATCAAAGTTAGCCAGACAAAGCATGTGATGAAGAGGGTCCTTAGGCAAGAGAACAGTGTTAGCAAAGGATCTAAATCAAAAGAGCTAAGAGCTGTTAAGGAGTGGAAGTAAGGGTGGCAGTACCTGTGTACAGGGGTGAGAGATGAAAGTGTCATAGAAAGGACAGCAGAGGGCAACCCCGGTGGTTGCAGCGGTTTAGCCCGCCTGCAGCCTGGGGTGTGATCTTGGAGACCCGGGATCAAGTCCCACGTCGGGCTCCCTGCATGGAGCCTGCTTCTCCCTCTGCCTGTGTCTCTGCCTCTCACTCGGTGTCTCTCATGAATAAATAAATAAATAAATAAATAAATAAATAAATAAATAAATAAAATCTTTAATAAAAATAAAAAAGGAAAGGACAGCAGAGTCAGGAACAGATTGGATCATGCAGTCCTGGTGGGCCATGTTAAGGCCTTCTGTAGCTATCATAAAGACAATGGGAAGAAACTAAAGGCCTTTAAGCAAAAGATGAAGATGATACACATATTTTAAATGGTCATTCTGTCTAGATAGTAAAGATAAAATAGAATGTAGATGTGAAGAGACCAGTTAGGATGCACAGAAATAGCTCAGGCAAAAGATGATGGTAGCTCCAGCAAAGGATAGTATTAGAGAAAATTTGATGGACTCAAGAGATATTTAGGAGATAAATCAATTGGACTTGGTGATTGATGAGTTAGGGAGGGGTGATAGAGAGAGGGATGCCAAGGATGACTTCTGGAGTTAAGCTTACACAGGGGGGTGGATGGATAGTGGTGCCATTCACCAACACAGAAAACACTGGAAAAGCAATGGGTTGCATGTGCATGAATGGAGTAAGGAGGAGATCAATTATAGGTTCAATTTGTTCATATTGAATTTAAAGTGCCTTAGTGGTATCTAAATGCATTTGTCTCTGGTAGGCAGTTGAATAGATGGGGCTAGAGCTCTGTGGCAGGTTAAATTTTTATTCCCAATTCTTCATTCTCCTGTAATAGAATTTTACACCCACACCCTTTGCCATGTAATTTTACAGTTATCCTCACCAGTGGGAGGAGCATTTTCCCCGCATTGATCTTGGCTCTGGCCATGTAACATTCTTTGATCAGTATAATATTAGTGGATGAGATGTAAAAGGAGACTTTAAAACATGTTTTCATGTTTGATTTGTCCTCTTGTGCTCTTTTGATCTTCTGAGACAAGAGTATGTTTTAGGTAGCTACTGGCCTTCCAGCCTATGCCCCAGAATGAAGACACATGGAGCTGACCTGAACAACCTGAAGCGTGGGTCAGCCTGACCCATCTGAGCACTGCCTTGCTCAGATGATGTGAAGATATGTGAGCTTTTGAAGTTATGCATCAAAAATCAAGGAATATTGCCAAATAAAAGGCAGACAAGAACAGACAAGAGACTTAAATTTGAGTCATTGACCTATAGATGGTAATTATAACCATGGTATAGATGAGACTTTCAGGGGTTACAACTATTATGAAATTTTTGAACACATTCACATGGGATAAGGCTGGACAAAGTTTCTCTAACTGTCTTGTCTTTGGCCCAGGTAGTTCATCTCATCTTAATATCTTTAGCCCTTCCTTTTATGGCACACCAATCAAGTCTGATAATCAGGTCCTCAGTCTCCAGAGCTGTGTCACTGCATTCACACCCAAACTCTTCATTTATCCATCTTTTGACTTATACATCTATGATGCATTCTGAATTGGTATATGATTGAGTGACAATGCCTTATGCCTCTCAAACAATTTGCTTTTTAAATAGGACCCTCAATGCATTGGGCCAGAGTCAATCAGAGTATCAGGTTATGTGAAGTTGACGTCTTCACCAAGGGAAGCCTCCATCTACATCATCAAGAAAACTGCCTACAATCATTAATGTAGAATACCATTCAACATTCTCTAAATGCCAGTGGGAAGATTGAAACAGGATCATTTCTGAAGACTCAGTATAGATTACCAGATAGAAGGAAGAGAAGGTGGATATGTGTGTTAGGCAAGCTGTTGCATGGTTTGTTCAGCTGAGGAGCTTACATAGTTGCTTCAGCTTAGAGATAGCTCATGTTCTTATCCCTCTTTCTCTTTTACTTTTATTTCTTTTCTCTCTCCACCTGTTAACTGATTCATTCATCAAAACTCTTTACTTAGGTTTCAATAAAGGAAACAGGTTAAAATACTTAGATAAATCTCTTGTCCTATTCTGTGCAAATCCTCAGCTTATGAACTACCATGATGGAAATGTGTATTCATTTTCCTCCATCCCTCTGCTTCTTTCTGAAGAAATCTCTCTCATATTCATTATATTTGCAATCTACTTCACTCTATTCCATAAAGGACTCCTTTCATCTTTCTGAGAACTGTTTCTAATAAAATATTTCCTCTTCTCCATTTTAAATCAGTCTACAATGGAGTTGAAGCCCTCGATACTTCTAATGCAAAAATCAGGAAAGACCCGATGGCATTCACAGCTTCTTCACTGGGTGTTTAAGGGGCACTAGGCACATATTGGAGGGTCTGGCTTGCAGCTCCAACTCTTACACCAGGAGCTTTATCACTATATATAGTGTTGTCCTTTTCTTCAAAATGGATACAATATCATGTTATTTGCTATATGTGACTACTGATCTAATTAAATAAGAAAAAACTTTAATATGGTTAAATATCAGGAGCTATAGCTGTTATGAGTGTAACTGAACAAAAGAACCAATTCAACTCACAGTAACTTTAGGAGTTGGGTTTATTTTTCTCATAGTACAAGTCTAGGGTAGGCTTGGTTCAAGCATTAATAGTCTCTTATTCTCCCTTTATCAGGAGAGCACGAACTTTCTCAGAATGTACTCCCAACAGACTTGCACTTATTTCTCATGGGCTCAAAGTAGGTCATATGGCCTCACCTAGCTCAAAGGAGATTGGAAAATACAATGTTTGGAGGTCAGAAAATGGCAAGAAAACAGTTAGAAATATTTGGGGCCGAGGGTCATTTAAAATGATCTACCACAGAAAGCTTTGAATTAAAGTTACTTTAATCAATACACTACAATCTGATACCAAATCTAATGCATGGATTTTTTTCCCACACCAAACAATTCTCTGACACCAGTTGGGTTTCCTGTAGCACAATTCTGACACCATCTAACTAGAGATAGCAGAAGATCCCACAGGTTCAGGGCTCAGTCCCACAAGACTGATTTCTACTTCAGATGTTAATCATAAGTCCAGGTTATCACCTGTATCTGACTGACTGACTATAGATTGGACCCCTTCTTTGGGTTTGATTGATTTGCTACAATGCCTCACAGAATTCAGAAACATTTTACTTACTAGATTACTTATTATAAAAGGATATAACTCAGGTACAGCCAGATGGAATAGATGGATAGGGTAAGGTATGTGGAAGGAGCATGGAGGTGCCATGTTCTCTCTAAGTGTGATGCTCTCATTATGAATATGAAGACATTTTTATCACTCTTCTCACTTAGGAAATTCCAAGGGCTTTAGGAGCTCCATGTCAGAAATGGGGACAAAGACCAAATATTTATTTCTTCTTATAAATCACAATACCACACTCCTAAAAATTCCCATTTGAGAAGTTGAAGTTCTTCCATAGGTACAAAATGTCTATTTGTTCAGAGAGAGCAAAAACTAGAAAGAAGTTACTTGTATCCTAAGACCCATTGAACATTGTGCCTCTTCCTCAGCTGTGCTTCCCTGAGATCGGCCTAAAGCAATCAGGTGACTCAGTTGGCTTCATAAATAGAAGTTCTCAACAATAGAATGCTCTTCTCTGGCTCAGAGATGTTTAATCTAGTGCTAAAAGTGTAGTCTCTGAAGTCAGATGGGCATAGATTGAATTCTGACCCTGACCTTTTCTAGCTGTTGATCTTGGGCAAGTTAATGCTTAAAACCTTCATATTATTCATTAAGAAATGAGAATGAGAGTGTTGCTTACCTCCTCTTACCACTGTGAAGATTAGATGAAAAGCACTAAATACAATAGCTGTTGTATACTAACCACTCAGTAAATGGTACCTCCTATCAACATTAATAGCAAAACTTTTTCTTTTTTTTTTTTAATTTTTATTTATTTATGATAGTCACAGAGAGAGAAAGAGAGAGAGGCAGAGACATAGGCAGAGGGAGAAGCAGGCTCCATGCACTGGGAGCCCGATGTGGGATTCGATCCCGGGTCTCCAGGATCGCGCCCTGGGCCAAAGGCAGGCACCAAACCGCTGCGCCACCCAGGGATCCCTAAAACTTTTTCAAATTTATAGATTTCCCCAACTTAATCTCAAAGATCCAATTAACAATAAAAGTTATGCTGAATAATGATCTCTTTTTCCCTCCTTTGCATCTAAAATTGAACTACAGTTTCTCTTGCTGGAATCCATCCTAGATTCTTTGTAACTGTTAACGTTTGAATGACAAACTCCCCCATACATTTACTAAGGCCTGTGAAGAAAACTATACCATTCCTGAGTTTGGTGATCAGTCCAGATAATATATCTAGTAAGCTTATTAGTTGCCTGTGGTAGTATCTTGCCAAATTCAATTTGCAAAGACAACAACTTTATAGCCATTTCTTTTAATCTTGTTTGTAATATTGCCTATTAGATAGAAGCTGTACCATGTCAGATCTTGTTCATTTCAAAGCAAATTATAGGAGGTGACTATTGTGCACTAAGAGAGAGTCCAATGTTTCACCAGCAGGGCCACAAAATCAGACATCTGCTTTTTGACAAGCTGACAGATCCCAAGAATTGAAATTTGATGAATCTTAATGCTGTCTGTCACATACTACAATGTTCTTCAATTATTTCTTTGTGAAAGAATGACTAATGATAATTCCTACTAGAAGATCATTTGCATATTCAAGCTCCATGTTTTGCAGAGAAGAGAATGTTGATTTGTGGAGAGGGCAAACTCCTTCCCTCCAGATGAAAATGCTTCTTTTCTAATACAGCTATATTAGGCTTGCTGTTAAAACCCAGGGAGAGATAAAATAAAAATCAGGAGCTAAGTACAATCTATTTTGTTTCTAAGGGAAAAAAAACAGTATTTTTTTTTCATATTTTGGACTAGGTTTCTTGAAAACGTGCTCTGCATCTGCCATTGTTCATAAGGGAAAAATGATCTGGATACAATTGGCCTAATCAACTCTTAATCTGGGAGCATAAGTGGTTGATTACACCTAGTATTACCCAAGCAAGCAGCTGCTAACACCAGAGTCCTTTGGCAAATGCTGCTCCTGACTTAAATGCCAGGTAGGTGGCACTGAAGACTTCAGGCACAGGGGCTCAGACACAGAAGCTGAGCCATTGCATCTGGTGGAATCATCCTCAGAGCAAAAGGCTGTTCTCTTGCCCAGATGAATAAGTGCTAAGATAGCTGTCCTTCCTAGAGCATGAGCAGCTACTGGCCAAGGTTGACTCTTTCCAAAAGGTGGAGTTGGAAAGAATCAACCAAAGCCATGCCAGTGTGATTTGTTAGACAGTTTGGTACTGAGAACATATTAGGAAGACTGGCTGCTGCCGTAAGACTGTGCATGGTTCTTCCCAATTGCAGAGAAAACAATAATATGATGCAAGGTTAGAAGAAGCAGTAGCATCCTCCTCTACTTGGCCACATTCTACTTCAGCATAAAGCCAAACCTGCCCTGGGCTGTCTACAAAGTCCAACAAAGTTGGAAGCAGTGACTGGTACATGAAGGATAAATAGGAAATGTCCAAATGAACAAAGAGGACAGGGTATTTCTCAAAGGAAGACTCTCATGAGTTCAACCTACAGGCTTGAAAACACCATGATACTTGTATCAGTTTTGTAAGGCAGCTGTAGCAAAGCAATAGAAAGCTGATATCTTTTTTTTTAATAATAGATTTATTTTTTATTGGTGTTCAATTTGCCAACATACAAAATAACACCCAGTGCTCATCCCGTCAAGTGCCCCCCTCAGTGCCCGCCACCCAGTCACCCCCACCACCCGCCCTCCTCCCCTTCCACCACCCCTAGTTCGTTTCCTAGAGTTAGGAGTCTTCCATGTTCTGTCTCTCTTTCTGATATTTCTTACCCATTTCTTCTCCCTTCCCCTCTATTCCCTTTCACTATTATTTATAGCAAACCTGATATCTTAAAACAACAGGAATTTGAAATTAATTTGAAGTCTGAAATCAAGGTGTCATCACAGCCAGGCTGCCTCTGAAGCCTGTTGGGAAGAACCTTTCCTCGCCTCTTCCAGCTTCTCGTGGTTCTTGGTATTCCTTGGCTTCTCGCATGGTCTTCTTATAAGGACACCAGTCATCGGATTTAAGGCCTACCCTAACTCAAAATAACTTCTTCCTCTTACCTGAATTATATCTGCAATCACCTTATTGCCAAATAAGGTCAGACTCACAAGTATGAGGTGTTGGGACCTCAACATACCTTTTCAAGAGAAAAATTCAACCCACAACATTAGCCCATGAAGAACAAATAGGAAGAAGCACTAAGTGAATATAGAGGAGAGGGTATTTAGAAAAAATATCATGAGTCAGGTTTGAAACACCACTATACTTGTACAGAAAAATAAGCAGTGCCATAGTCTGGGCTCTCCTCCCTCACTGTTTACTCCCAGCAGATCTGATCCTCGGTGCTAAGACCTCTGGCTCTTAGGGTTACTCATTTATTGCACATGTAGAGAGGTCATTAATGTAATCACAATACATCAGCTCGCCCCTGACATTTGTAGGGCTCCAGATAAGAATACAGAGACTTGCATCACATATGTCTATTATTTAACAAATTGTTAAATAAAATATGTTTTGTTCTCTTGTTTTGACAAATACACCATCATTACACAAAATTTTAAGAGAAAATGGAAAGCTATGTTTTTGATTTAACTGAAAATTAGCAAAATGTCAAAGATGATCCACCCGAGTGTTCTGTTGGAGGATTGGTGAAGCTAGGATGAGTAATAAAATAGAGATATATGTAATCCATAAATTATCATATATTTATCCCAAAGAATTTATTTTTCTTGCCTTAATTTCAGAAAACGTACTAATTATGTTGTTGTTATCAAGCCTTTCACATAATTTGTGTTTTATTGACAGGATTGCCAAATTATACCAAATTCCTTGAGTGATTATTGTTCTTAGGTAGCTTCTATGAATTTTAATATTAAGAAACTGCTCTGCTGAGGCAAGAGCAACTGATATCTTCAACAAAATGCTTAAAACAATGCCTAGATTCAGAAGGAACCATGAATTTTACACATCATGTTCAAACATAGTTCATTTACATAGGAAAGTTTATCATTGTCACAGAAAAAATTATATTTAATCTCATTATTAAAATTGTCATCACTTCTATATTACAGTTTTGGCCATTATTTAAAGCAATATCTAGAGCCATTTAACATTTATTTAATTTTATTTCAAATATTTCAATATTGAGATGTTTACATAGAAACCTGAAAAGAATTGTATCTTGTAAGATTCATTCAGATCTCTTCAAACAGGATTCTGTTTTAATCTCTAATAGCCAGAGGACAATCTACTTTTTTTTTTAAGATTTTATTTTTAATTAATCTTTACACCCAACATACGTCTCAAACTTATAACCCTGAGATCAAGTCACATGTCTACCGACTGAGCCAGCCATGTGCCCCCAGAGAATACTCCTCTTAAACATTAGCTTCAGTATTATTTGCATATATTATCTTCTTCTCCTTGAAGTCATTTTTGTTTCTAACTTCTAACTAATTTTCTCATATTTTATTGACTTGTAACTTTTGTTGTGCAACTCATGTGTGGTCCCTTTTCTTTTGATTATAAAAATATATTCTGTATTTAAATACACATGTATATGCATGTGCATATGTATAAAATATTTGAACTATTTTATAAAACAAAATGTTTATCTATCACTATGTGAACTAGGTGGATTCAGTGTTAATTCATATATCTTCCCCCTGTACAACAAATTGGAACAGAAAGAGAAACAAGAAAATGAATGCTGGGCACCACCAGGCAGATATTTTGGTAGGCAAAATCTAGGATATTTATGCTATCAAAGAAGGAAGATTGGATAAATGAATTTATTCACCTTTTCTTTTATCTAAATATTCTTCAAATCCAACTCTTCCTCAAACCCCAAATTGGTGTCTATCTCCAAAGCGGGCAGTGACTCAAACTCTAAATTTTCACAATCAACTATTCTTTCAGAGATATAGTATAAGAAATTTGGTGTCTCAGGAACCTGATATATGTGTGCTAAAACATAAAGGCTCAGAGCCAAAGAAATTCTTACTCCAGTATAAGGGAAATAATGCAGTCATCAGTGTCCTGGGACACCACTCAGCTTAGTTCACTGGCTCACTGGCTCACTATCATAGGGACCTGTCAGACAAAAGTGGCCACGATAATCACATTCATAAACTAGGGACATCTACACCACATATGTGCATGTACACACCTACATACTGACTTTAAATCATCCATGAATGTACCTTAACTGAAATGATACTACCAATAATACAATGATATTAATAATAATAATAAAAAGGAGGAAAGGGGGGGAGGAGGCTACTATTTATCAAAGAATTACTATGCACCAAACATTGTGGTTTCTGCTATAAACATACTATCTCATTTATTTATTATTTATTTATTTAAAGATTTTATTTATTTATTCATGAGAGACACACAGAGAGAGAGAGAGAGAGAGAGAGAGAGAGGCAGAGACACAGGCAGAGGGAGAAGCAGGCTCCATGCAGGGTGCCTAATGTGGTATTCGATCCCAGGTCTCCAGGATCACACCCTGGGTTGAAGGCGGTGCTAAACCACTGAGCCACCAGGGCTGCCCTACTATCTCATTTAAAAACAAAACAAAGATCCAAAGAAGTTATAACTTACATAAAGTCACAGCTGGTAAGCATCAGAATCAGATTCAGATCACACATTATTCTGACTCTAAAGTTCATGTCCTCATCCACTATAGTGCATGACTTTAATTTAACAGGGCAAGACAACATTAATCATTACTCTCTTTTTTCTCTATGTTTTAATTTTTTAAATGAAAATAATTTCATGAAAGACAACACTTCATGTTAAAATATTCAAGAAATATAAAACTGTATGTAGCAAAAACCTAAGGTAATTATTTAACTTCCACCAGGACCCTTTTCTCCTTCCCAGGTAATGACAGGGTGTAGCTTAGTGTACATAGACACATATATGGTTTCCTTTCACATCAATTAAGTCAAGAAATATGTGTAGTTTGTGATTTACCTTTTTTAAACATAGTAAATATGTCTTGAGATATTTTTACATCTATATCACTAGATCTACCATATTATTTTAAATGACTAGCATTTTAACGGTTCCTCTATCAACTGGAATTTACAACACTTATATTTTCTGCTATTCCAAAAATGCTTCGTTGAATAGCCTTATACATATAAACTGGCATGTACATTGATTTTGAAGAATTGATTAATAGGATTTGAATTGCTAGTTTGCAGAGTATACTTATTTTACCATTTTGATGGAAATTGGCAAGTTGTCTTCCAACATTACTAATTCATATTCATACCAAGATCATACATGACTTTTTCTGCCATGAGAGATGGTTTTATTTAAGGGAGTATATTTGGAACTCTGGAACTAAACCATTTCTACCTATATTCAAATGGTGCCCAGAGTTGATATAAATCTGTTTAATGTATCCAGCTATCTGTGGTTGAATGAATAAAAAATCATTTTTCCAAAAATACTAATCTCTGCATAAATCCCTACTATGACATATGGCTTATAACCTTTTCTTCTATAAAAACAAGACCCTCAATTAATTGCAAATTAAATCTGAATTTTGGTTCTGTCAGGCTTAGAGATGCTAATGATAAAACTTGCATTAATATTGCAGTCTTTAATTTTTTTCTTCCAGATTTATTGAGGTATGATTGACAAATAAAAATTGTATGTATTTAGATTGTATAATGTAATTTTTCCAGGTGTACAAGATGGTAATTTTAGTATACATATACATTGTGAAATGATTACCACAATCTAGTTAATTAGCATATCCATCATTTCACATAGTTACTGTGTGTGTGTGTAGAGGAGGTGTTGAAAGACATCTTAAGATCTCTTAACAAATTGCAAGTATTCAATATAGGATTATTAACTATGATCACCATTCTGTATGTTAGAACTTCAGAATTTTATCTTTTAACTGAAAGTGTGTACTGTTTGACTAACATCTCCCTATTAAGCCCTGTCGCCCAAGTCCTGTCAATCACATTATATTCTCTGTTTCCACAAGATCAATGTTTTAGGTTCCTGAAAGTATGTATAATTCTAATAAGAATTATAATTGTCATATGATCCAACAATCCCACATCTAGGTACATATGCAAAGGAAACAAAATCAATATCTCAGAGAGATATCTGTACTCCCATGTACATTGCAGCATTACTCATAATATCCAAGATATGGAAACAACCCAAATGCCTGTCAATGGATGAGTGGATAAAGAATTCCATTGTTGTATGTGTGTGAGTACATTCAGGAGAAACATTTTCATAGAACGAGTGGACCAAGTCTCTGAATATAGTGCAAATCAGTATGTGATCAACATCCTAAGAAAGAAGCTCTAAGCATTCTAAGAGGGAAAAATTAATTCTAGCCAAGGCAGCATAGGAAAAATTAGAAGGAGAAAAAGAAGGAGGAGGAGGAGGAAGAAGAAGCCAGAGTAAATGTTTGTCAGCCACTGTTATATGCCTCACATCCTTCCCTGACCAACTAACACCAATACTCATTCTACCTCTCTCATGAGACAGTCAGTCTTCCACGGGAACATGTCACAACTTAACAGCTAAACTACAGGAAGATTCTAGCACCCCAAATAGTATTATTTGCAGGAGTTAGAAAAAAAATGTCAGCAAGTCAAGACAATTTAAATTACTTGATATAGGTTGAATATTTATTTAGTACAAGTCATGATTTCTTTCAGAGCACATGGTCCCTGACAGCTATTTCTTAGTGATTTGTTGCATAGCCATGTTGCTGTGGACGGGTTTTAAACATCACCCTAAATATATGCAGTTGTTTTATATTTAGAATATATATAAAGTAGGATTTATAGAATATGTATAAAGATAGCCTAGGATGCTATAGAGAGACAAAAAGAAACTATAATTGTGTTCATGAATTACATTTACGCAAAAAATATTTCCTCCAGGCAGTAATTGGTAGAACTAGTTGCTTATGTCTGTTCTCATATTAGGTAATTGTGAACTTGATCCCAAGAAGTAATATGACAGTCAAGAATAGTTACTGACATGTAAAAGGCAGCATTTCAAATCCAGCTTTGATGGGTGTTTAAATAACTGTACATCTGAAATCTCTTGTCTTGTGCAGCTCTTCAGAGCTCCTTCCTATCTACTAAGATTGGATGCTGTCTGATTCACACATAGCTGAATAAGTCTACTAGTAAATTGTCTATGGAAAACTTTCCCTTCACAAGAATTGACATCTTATTTTTTATTGAATGCTACATCCAGCATAGAACACTACATTCAATGACTGCAAAGTACACATGGAATACTCAATAAGACAGACCACATGCTATGGCATAAAACAAGTCTGGAGAGAATCCAAGTGAAATTACACAGAATACGTTCATCAGTGACAATGGAACTAAGTTGGAAATTATTAACAATAAAATGTCTAGAAAACTCCTAAGTACTTGGTAATGAACTCATTGCTAAATAATCCATGATTCAAACAATAAATCATAAAGGAAATTAGAAAATATTTCAAGTTCATTGATAGAAACACTGATAGAAACAAATCATATGAGGCAACTAAAACAGTGCTTAGAGAGAAATTTGTAGTGTTATTTAAATCCTTATATCTGAAAATGACATAAACATAAAATAAATTGTGTAAACTGCCATAAAATAAATTGTGTAAACTTCCACCTTAAGAAGTCATGAAAAAAGTAGAGGAAATCAAACCTAAAGTAAGGAGAGGAAAGAAAATCATATGGATCAAATAAAAATCAATGAAATAGAAAACAAACAATAAAAAGGTCAATAAAACCAGAAGTTCATTCTTAGAAAAGGTTAATAAAATGCATAAACACTGAGCAAAATTGGATTGAGATGAAATGAGATAAAACACAAACTACCAATTATCAGAGGGTAGGTGAGCTTACAGACATTAAAGAGATTTTTAAAAGGATATTATAAACAACATAATACCAATAAATTGCATAAATTAGGTGAAATGGACAAATACCTTAAAAAACAGAACTTACAAAATGTACTAAAGAAATAAAACAAATTATACAGCTTTATATTTTTTTTCAAGTTGTATATAATTAAAAATAATCCCACAAAGAAAATTCTAAGCCTAAATGACTTTATCAAAGATTTATGGAAGAAAACAATGATATACAAACTCTCTGTATACAATCTGTATACAATCTGTATACAATCTGTATACAATCTGTCTATCAGTATCTGTATACAATCTGTATATCAGATTGTATACAAAAAAACAATCTGTTTTTTTTGAGGCCAGCATAACCTAATTTCAAAATATAACAAAGATATTATAAGATGAGAAAATTACAAACCAATATTCCTGTTAAGCATATATAAATATCTTTAATATTTGAAAATCAAATCTAACAATAATAAAGAGAAAATAGCAAGCAGGGTTTACCTCAGGAATAAAATTTGGTTTTAACTTTTGAAAAACAATAATTGGGGCAGCCCTGGTGGCTTAGTGGTTTAGTGCCGCCTTCAGCCCAGGGCATGATCCTGGAGACCCGGGATCGAGTCCCACATCAGGCTCCCTGCATGGAGTCTGCTTCTCCCTCTGCCTGCCTCTCTCTCTCTCTCTCTCTCTCTCTCAATCTGTGTGTGTGTGTGTGTGTGTGTGTGCCTGTAATAAATAAATAAAAAATCTTTAAAAAAAATATAATTCACTATATGAAAAGAATAAAGAGAAAATGAGGATTATTACCTAAAAAAATGTATTTGGCAAAAATTAATCACCAATGAATAATAATAATAATAATAATAATAATTAAAAATTATGAAAACCAGGAACACACATGAATTTCCTCAATCTGATAAACTGTATTTATGAAAAGTCTCCTAATATCAAACTTAATGGTAAATATTGAATACTTTTCCTATTAGATCAAGACTAAGGCAAGGATGTAACTCCCACCACTGCTATTCTACATTGTATTGGAGGTCTCTGTCAGGAATTAGAGCAAGAGAAGTGTAACAACTGTATTATGATTGAAAAAGGAAGAAGAAAAACAGTTATTTGCAGATGATATGAGTATACAGATAGAAAATCCTACAGAGAGGCACCTGGGTGGCTCAGTGGTTGAGTGTCTAGCTTTGGCTCAGGTCGTGACCTCAGGGTTCTGGGATCAAGTCCTGCATCAGGTTCCCCACAGGGTGCCTACTTCTCCCTCTGTCTGTGTCTCTGCCTCTCTTTGTGTCTCTCATGAATAAATAAATAAATAAATAAATAAATAAATAAATAATCTTAAAAAAAAGAAAGAAAAGGAAAACTCTACGGAGCTATAGAAACCTATTTGAATTAGTATATTTGGCAAGGTCACAGGATTTAAGGTCAAATTACAAAAATCAAAAATCATTTGCATTTCTAAATACAACAAACAATTCTAAATTATTTTTTTAAATATCATTATCTTAGCATCAAAAAAATCAAATAACTAGGAATAAAGATAACAGGGAACCACTGAAAATAGAAAACACTGTTGAGAAAAATTAAAGAAGCCTTAAAAAGTGAATAAATATATAAACATGCATGGAATTTGAAGGATCAATATTGTTAAGATATTTGTAAGTGCTCCTCAAATTTATTTATAGATTCAGCGAAATCTCACTCAAAATATGACCAGGCTTTATTCAATGGAAAATGACAACTAATTATAAGATTTATACTGAAACAAAGGATTTAGAATAGTCATGACAATCTTGAAACAGAACAAAGCTGGAAAACTTTCACAACATGATTGCAAGCCTTGGTATAAAGCTATAATAAAAAAATAAAATAAAATAAAATAAAGCTATAATAACAATACAAAAAAAAGAAATCAAGGTATTGGCATACAGATAGATATATACTTCAACAGAACAGAATCAAGACCTGAACATATTGGTCAGTTTGTCAACGACTGATTTTTAAGAAAAGTATTCAGGGAATAGGGAGTAACTGCTTCATGGGTATGGGTGTCCTTTTGGAGTGATGAAAAAAGGTTTTGGAACCAGATGGAAGCTATGGTTGCACAACATTGTGAATGTACTAAATGCCCCTGAATTATATACTTAAAATGGTTAATTTTATGTCATGTAAATGTCACTTTAACAACAGCAACAAGAGATATCAAGTGAATTCAATGAGGTAATGAAAGTATTTTCAACACAATAACACTTGAACAACAAGATATTCAGTTGAAATTTTAAAAAAAGAAGGACTTTGATAATTACCTCATGCCATTCACAAAATCAGTTCAAAATGAATCGTAAATCTGTATGAATAAGCTAAATTCCAAATGTTTTAGAAGAAAACAGAAAAAAAAAAATGTTTCCATGAACTTGGGGCAGGAAAAAAAAATTTTGACAGGAAACAAAAAGCACCAACCATTTTAAAAGATAGAAAATGGTATTTCACCAAAATGTAAACTTTTTTGCTCAAGAGTCCCCATTAAAAAAATGAAGAAATAAACCATAACCTAGGATGGAAAAAATACATATATTTGGCAAAGGATTTGTATCTGGAATACACAAAGAAATAAAAATTAATAATAAAATTAATGACAAATAAATAATACATTAA
Organism: Vulpes lagopus; assembly: GCF_018345385.1. Lineage (NCBI taxonomy): Eukaryota > Metazoa > Chordata > Mammalia > Carnivora > Canidae > Vulpes > Vulpes lagopus. Next base: position 21,039,755 of record NC_054847.1, on the reverse strand, counting down.
ATTGTATTAAAAATAAAATAAATAATAAAAATCTTAAAGTGGGTAAAACTCTTGAACATGAACACTTCACAAAAGAAGATATATGGATGACCAACAACAGTTAGTGTTCAATGTCATTAATTTAACAATTAAGTCACAATGACATCACTTCACACACAATGGAGTGGCAATAACTAAAAATGTAGACAAGAATGTGGAATAACCATAACTCCTATAATTTGCTGTGGGAATGTAAAAAGGTACAACCATTTTGGAAAACTGTGGGTTGGTGTCTTATATAAAGTTAAACCTACACACAACCTATAATCCATTAATTCCACTCAGAAGTAGAAATGAAATGTCCAAAAGAAATGAAAATATTTCAAACTTACAAAACAAAACCTGTACATCAATGTTCATGGCAGTGTAATTCATGATAGTTCTTAAATGGAAACAATTCAAGTGTGCATCGACAAGAGAATTAATAAATTGTTATATAAACATATAAAAGACTATAGCTCAGAAATTTAAAAAAATTAACTACTGATACATACAACATATTAATAAATTTCTACAGCATTATGTTGAGTGAAGGAAGCCAGATATAAAAGAGTACATACTGTATAAGTTCATTAATATGAAATTCAAAAACAGGCAAAATTAGTCTATGGTGATAGAAATCAGATAGTGGTGTTGCCTCTGGAGGAAGAGGATTGGCTGCAAAGGGGCATGAGGAAATTTTCTGGGGTAATGGAAATATTCAATATGATTGGGGTAGGTTGACAATAAGAAAAACTTATTATACTGTACACTTGAGATCTATGCATTTTGTTTTATGTAAGTTATATCCCAGTTAAAAATAGGAGAAAAGAAAAGCTATCTGAAAAAAAAAACTAGAAAAAATTTCCAAAGAAAATTTAAAAAACAAGCGCTACAGAACCAGATGGATAGATTAATCCTCTTTATATATATTATATATACAAAAACCATATATATAATGACATATATAATATATAATAGCACCATAAAATAATGAAAAAACGAATGGCAGACCAAAATACAAAGAGTTGCAGCATATGAAACAGTCTTAATAATCTTAAGATACAGAATTTCTTTTGAATCAGTAAGAAAAACAAGCAGTTCAAGAAATTTAGCAAAAATGTTGACTAAAATAAAATATTAATATCCTTCAGTTCAGAAATTGCACTTTGTATTTTCACATGGAAATATATACAAAGAAGCAATATTTACAAGATATCCATTGTTTATAAATTTAAAAATTCAAGAAACCAAATGTATAGTTCATTATCCTAGAATTCTATTGACAAACTATAGTATAACCATATTACAGAATTAATCAAGGCAACTTAAAACGGATGAGGTAGTTCTATGTATAGTCACACTGAAAGATTTCCAATACATGCATTAAATAATATTATATAAAGCAAATTAAAATAAAGAAATGTTTCGATTTCAAAATTGATGTTTGGGTTTACAATAAAACAATTTTTAAAAGATATTTAGCTCTACTTCCTATTCCCCTACTCCTTCTTGAACGACTTAATTTCTCCAGTCATAATATGGATTAGAACAAGATAGAACACCATAGAATAGAAAGGAGAAGCTGCAGTGTCCCAGAGTGGAAGGCCAGAGTCTGAACAAGGTGACAAGGATGCCCATGTGAATTTGGGAAGTGATGTGGTAGTACAGATAGGAGATTGGCCGCACGCACTCAGGAAAACTGATAAAATAAATAAACCTGTTAAGGATAATGTAAGACACTTTAATCACTGGTAAAGAAGGGGTCTATCACTATGAAAGGGAGAGCACTAAAATGCATCCTGTGGTTTGGTATTGGATTTGGAAGTATCGATGTAAACCTGTGGTTTTCAAAATACAGATGGATATAGAATAAGTATAGAAAAATACATAGGTATATAAATGTACATGCGTATATATATATATATATATATATATATATATATACACGTACATAAACATATATTCTCTAGCTCTGCTCATTAAAATGATTTGGGAACAGAAACAGTCTAGTCACAATAAGCAAACCAAATGCCTAGATTCTGGCTTCTAAAAACCATTCTCCACTAAAAGGAACTGGAGTTCCTTGAAGAAATGGCTGATTCTAGGGCTGAGGCAGAAACAGGAGTCTGAAATATCTCACTGTATTAGGAAGAAAGTGCTTAAATAATATCAGGAGACATGGCCAAAAAACCACAGAAGTCACCCTGATGAAGCTCTCACTGGCCAGGTCAGGGACAATTTGACCATCAAAAGAAATGATAGTAATGTCTTATAACCCACTGAATAAAATAGAAAAGCATCCATGTTCATATGGATATAAGTAATACATAAGAAAAAAAGTAAAAAATTTGATGAAAAGTGGGATACTTAACTTGGTTTCAAAGTAACTCTTCACAACATGCTTACCTAATTACAAAAGTATAAAAGAGTGACATCACAGTGGAAAAGCCTGGCAGGCAGCACCTTAATTAAATGTCAAAGTGAATATAATCAGTAATGAGACCAACGAGAGTCATTTAAGACCAGATAAGACACAATGAGAAGGACACAGATTTACTTCTGTGATACTCCTGCTAGTGTGTTCCTGGGTGTAATCTGAATTTAATCAGGAGAAAAAAATCAAGCTAACCCATATTGAAGGACATTCTACAAAATAACTGGCCAGTAATCTTCATGAGTCAAAATCATGAAAGTTGAGGAAAAACTGTAGGAGACTAAAGACATTATAACTAAATGTAACAAGTGAGGCTGAGCTGGATTCCTCTGCCATAAAGAACGTTACTGAGACAACTGATAAAATGTGAATGGAGTCTCAGACTAGATGGTTTTAATGTTGATTATCTGATTTTGATGATTCTCTTGGATAACATCCTTGTATATAGGAAATTTGCACTAAATATTCAGGATTATAGAGTATCAGGTCAATAATTTCTCAAATGATTGAGGAAAGCAAGTCTTTGTTCTGTACCTGCAAGCTTTTACATCTGTGATTGTTTTAAAAAATTATTCTTAAAGACAACTATGTAAAACAATAGTACATAAAGTTACATTATAAATGTGAAAATAGAAAAACAAAACTGTATAGTTTTACATACAGACCTGTGAAAACAGTGAGTTGCATTTGAGAAAAATGGTTGGTTGGAGAAGTTAAGAAGGATTCTTGTTTGTGATTCAAAATATTTGTGTTGCTTGGTTTTTTATACAATGAATAATATATTCATATGTTGCTTATATAAAGTGGGAAAGAGGACATAAAACTGTCACTATTTGCAGATGATATGATTGTATACTTGGAAAATAAAATTAACTTGAAAACTACTAGAAGCAACAGAATTCAATAAGGTAGTAGAGTAGAAAATTAGTATTCACAAATCAATAGATTTCATATATAACGGAAACATGTTACAAAATGTAATAGGAGAAAAAAAAATCCCATTTCTAATTGCAACCAAGAAAACAAAACAAAGCAAAAGGTATACCTTCTAGATGAAAAATAACAAGATGTTGGTTCTCTCCCTAAATTAACTTCAAAATGTAGTGTAATCACAAAAATATCAAAGGACACTTTTAAAAACTAAAAAAAAAAAAAAGTTATTCTAAAGCTTATGTGGGGGCAGCCCGGGTGGCTCAGTGGTTTAGCACTGCCTTCAGACCAGAGCGTGATCCTGGGGACCTGGGATTGAGTCCCACGTTGGGCTCCCTACATGGAGCCTGCTCCTCCCTCTGCCTGTGTCTCTGCCCCCCGCCGTGTCTCTTATGAATAAATAAATAAAATCTTAAAAAATAATAAAGCTTATGTGGAAAAATAACATGGAAAATTCTGAAAAAGAACAACACTGAAAAGAGACGAAATCTATTATATGTTAAAACAGATAATAAATTTTGCATAATGAAACCAATATGATATACTGCAAGAATAGAAAAGGAAACAAAATAAATATGGAACAAAAAAAAATATCCAGAGATAGATCTACATAAAAGTGCATCTGAAATGACAGGGGACAAGATGGACTTTTTCAATAAATGATGTTGGAAGAGCTAGATAGCCATCTAAAAAATAATGTTGGTTCAAAACTTTCATCTTATAAAATGATAAATTCCACACGAATCAAATAATTATCTAAAAAGTCTTTGAGTCTTCAAGTCTTCTTGAGCAAATTTCTTTACAAACTTGGAACCTTTCTATGACTCAAAATCTAGAAGTTATTAAAGAAAAGATAAACAGATACACTCACCTCTATAAAAATAAAAACTTCTACTCAGTAAAAAAACAAAACTATAAGCAAAGTCAAAATATAAATAATTGACTGGAAGAGTATTTATAGTTCACATTAGAAGTATAGTGCCAATTTTCTTAATATATAAAGAGCTTCTAAAAAATTATATGAATAAGACCCATAACTTAACAGTAAAGGGAGAAAGGAGATGAATAGCCTCTTTTTAGACTGGGGTGGGAGGTGCACCACAGGGAGAGTTCCTTAAATGAAAAAACAAAACAAAAAAAAAAAAACACTGAGTTTTATTCATAGAAATAGAAATACAAATTAAACCCCAAGGCTAAAATACTATTTTCCTCCTGTCATATATGCAAAAATTCCAACCACTTTAAGACATAACATGTTGGCTAAGCTTCGTGGAAATGGCTTTTTCATTCATTGCTTGGTGGGAACATAAACTGCCCCTGCAGAAGCAATGTAATGGTAATTATCCAAGGTGCAAATACTCTTACCATTGGACCCAGCAACTCCATTTCTGAGAATGTATCTTAATCCCACATCTGCACACATAGGAGGATGTAATGTCAGTGTTACCTACTACAACACTGTTTACAATGGCAAAGGATTTCCCTGATATCAATAATCATCTTAAAAATAACACCAACCTGAAAAATCCATTAACTGGGGATGATAAAATAATCCATATAATATTCTTACAATGGAATATTTATTATTATTTTTTTTACAAAGGAGAGGTGAGGAAGACAAGAAACTGATACATAAATTGTGGTGTTAAGTTTTTTTTTGAAAAAAGCAAAGCATATAACAGCAAGTACAGTCAACTTTTTTTTTGCAAAAAAAAAGGAAAAATAAAGAATATGTTGGCTTTTGTTTTTTGCTTATATTGATTTAAAGATATTCTGGATGAAGATGCAATTACCATTAAAAGGGGCAATGGATTTGGATAGAGATAGGGATGGGAACAATTTTTCACTATATTACTCATCTTAACAAGCTAATTAGACATGGGATTATGCTGTATGAAACTGGCAATATTTAAATAGTCCGATTTATAAAAATGGTGATTTCTAATACTATTGCTATTGCCATTTTATAGATATCGAATGTATATGAGAGTCTTGAACATGGGAGATGCTGTATTATTGGTATGTTGTAATATGATCAATTGCATTAAGAAGTCAACATTTATAAAGATGTCATCTGAGGAGTTGGTACATTTCCTCTTATGGATAATGTTAATTCATCAACTCTTTTTGCCTTGGCTAACTAGAATCTCAAAAATATATGGACATTAATGATTGTCATGTTTTCTCTTGCTCTTTTCTTAATTTTTGTGCATGCTTTAATTTTTTTTTCTGTGATTAAGTTTATCTATAAAGAGTGTAGTACAAAAAATGATTAATAGCTAAAATAGCTAGTGATCCTCTCTATCTAGGGGAAATGGAAGCTGTAAATAGTAGTGGGTACATACCCGGACAAATTAAGCTTTGATGTCAGATAGTCACATAAGAGGTACTAAAAGTCAATGACTATACTGTAATCAAAGAGTCAAGATATACACAACATTTTTGTTGCCACATGGATCTCTGAAGATGTTTACCTTGTGGTTGGAATAAGGACAGGAAGATGTTAAGAGACAAATTATTAAGAACACTGGGGATTAAGTAAGGGATGTGAATTAAACATAAATAAAAACGCAGGTTGGACCTTGAGTTCAGGGGGCTGGTGAGACATATGATCTTATCCAAAGTTTTTTAAGTTTTTTTTAGTACCCTGAGTAAATATTTTCTCAAAATGACATGGTGAGCAGGACTGGGGTGGCAGCTCTCCTAGAAGCAGAAAGATAAAACTTCATTTCATAATTCTGAGAAACACTTCCCTAAATGCACACTTACTTCTGTCCGTGGCTCATGAAGTGTCCTTTCCTTATGTGATGTTCTCTGATTTCACCAATGGTTGCAATCCAGTCTCAGATCCAAGGGTCTTCAGGAAGAAACTGTTCTCTTGCCTGAGGTCATCAGTAGTCATCTTGTCAAGGTGCACCGAGTCCTCCACAGGACCCAGGAGAGAGCAATGAGAACCAGCAAATAACTTCTCACTCTCTCCAGCCTTCCTTGAATGATAATGAAATCAAAGGGAAGGGGCCAAGGAGAGGAAGAGAGAACAAAGAAATGGGAGGTAAAAGGAGTAGGAAAGGATCTGCTAAAATTTATAGGTCTTAAGACTTTAAGTAGGTCACTCAGTCTGAGACAATTTTGGAAAGAGGTTCTCAGCATCTTTTTTCACAAAACTCAATAGCTTTTAAGACACAACATTGACCAAGAAGACAGGAAATCACTTAACTTAAATGTAGATGAAATATAGAGATACATTTTATTCCAAGAGCTACAAAAGGAATAAAAATATAGCCATTATATAAAGCCCTTTCTACAAATCTGAAAATAAACATTTTGGAGAAGAAGAGAAGGAATGAAACACTGCCTGATTGAAAACGCAAACAAGCAGGTGTCTGATCTAGGCAGAAGGAAGACAGACCATGTAAGGATCGTTTAATTTACAGATTAGCAAAATGCTGCAGCTTCATGTTTGCTCTGCTGTCTTTTCATTCCCATAGTTTCTAGTTCAGGAAGTTGGTTCAACATTCTTGTTTTGATAGTTGAGAAACGAGGGCATAGATCTTATTAAAAAGACCAATGGTTTCAGCCTTGATAAAGATAAAAGTCAAATTTAATATCCACAATATTAATATTTCATTTCTAATCACTGCAACAAACAGCACCTGGTTTTATCTCAGAAGCAATTCAAGCCCAGTTTGATTTGTAAGACAAAAAGAGGATGTCCTAGGTTTATCCTTTATTTAAAAACAAAATTAAAAAAAAGAAGAAATTAAGAAATTCTTTACTTAGTGCAATAACAAAGAGCATCACAAACTTTTCTTTTGGTATCTCTAGATCCTGTGTCCTGGCTGCCCCATTTTGCTGGAGGGAAACAAGACTTGAGAGGTCTCCTGCTAATTTGAAAGAGAAAGTCATTAAGCGCAAGGATGCCCAAAGGCTTTGGCCAGCATCTGCTCTAGGATGCAGCTGATCCATTATGGATAATTAAGAGACTGTAGCTAGGTACTAAAAGAAAAGAAGTCAATTTCTGAGAGTAGCCTGTCTGTGGTATGATTCATTCAAGTTTAGTGATTAACTAGAAGCTCTTAGCAGCATTAGGAGTGAACTAATATCCTTTTCTGGAAAAACTGTTCTATACTGCATTATCTCACTGTCCAGGCAGTGTCAAGTTTTATGAGGTTTGAGGTTTATACAATTCAGGGAGGTGCCTCCTTAAGAGAAAAAAGAACTAAAACATTACTACAAAATTTATTAGAAAAGTGAGTATCTATTTTGAATGAGAAACAAAATTACAATAAACTACAAACTTTTCAAAGCTTATATAGACATCACAAAATCAATATAAACACCATATTTTTACTAATTACCTGACATATACTTTTTTCTTACAGTTTGCGTAAACTTCGAACATTTTTTCATATTGACAATTTTGTGATTTATTGTCTTTAAAGAGGTAACAGAAACATAATTCAGCCTGAAACATGGCTGATGAGATTTGTTATAGTACTGATAGTTTTTTAAAAAACGTCAGCTTCACAACTTGTTATTGGTAATGAGATGCATTATGTCGGGATGCATAAAACATGACTTTGCACCGAGTTGTATTGCATCTTCAATACTGCTGCAGGTTTTGTGCTGAAATACAAACATTCGGATAAATTTCACACAAATTCCATCAAGAAAGAAAAGATGATCATGCATTGATAATTATATATGATGCATTACTAAGTATATTAACACGACTTCTGTTTTTTTCTAGGTATTAATGAGAACTAAATTCACCTCTTGAAAATGTACACATTTGAAAGTAGACTTTTCCACAAGCCATTTGGCTCCATACTTTTCAAACATTGTTCCTCCTTCATTATTCATTACTTCAATGCCAGGTGCAATAGGACATGTTTATATCATGATACAAATTATGGTCCTGTACTTTTTTTTTTTTTCCATAGGTTTTAGGCAGGTGGCACAATGGGCAGTAGGGATTATCCCTGGAAGCCATTCCTACCAGAACAGCTAGCAGTAACTTAAGTATACATGAACGTTTGTGTCCCACATCCATACATCTCACAAAGCTCAAACTAAATGTATTCTCAACTCATCTTTCCTTGGTAGGAGCCTCAAAAGGCTGTGGCCACTCCAAAACCCTCTCAATACAAGGGGAAGAGTGACAAAGAAAGTTGAAGTGAAAGGCAACTATCTTAATTCCATTAAAACATTTTGCAGTTTCTATGAAAACACATGAATATGCAATCACATTACCAGATTTTCTCCCAGAACCCTGGAAGGAGTTCATCTGTGCGAGTGAGGGAGCTCTGAAGCTGAAGCTTTATTAGTTTCATGATGAATCCGCATTCACAAGCTGGCCACGTGAACACAGTTTGGAAATATTGGGTCTGCCTCTACATTCACGCTCACAGCCATAAACCTGAGTTAAGGCCTCAGCATCTTTGTTCTATAATTGCTTTCCTGCTCTTCTTTCTGTCTCTAACTGGAACTTCTCTCCCTTTCCCTAACCTTCCATGTTAGCCTCATCTTTCTCCATTTTATTTTCACACTTCCCACATCAGAATTTTAAGCTGATTGCTAATTGTGTCATTGAAAAGAAGAAAACTTGATTCCCTAAAGAGCAAGTTTCCTTAAATTTAGTAGAGCTGGTGTTTGGTTTAACTGCTGATGGATCAGTTGATGGTGGTAGTGAGTGATGAGAATGACTTCCTCCTGTAGCCAGGTTTGTGCTTGTATGTATGTCAGGTATGGCAGTTGCATTCATAACCACTCTGTCATTCAATCTTCACTACATTCCCATATGGTAATAAAGATATCAATATTTTAAGACATGCGGCAATGAACTCAGAGTTTAAGTAATTTGTCCAAGAACACAAAGCTGGTAAGCAATAGAGGATTCAGTCGCAGTGATACTAACTCCCAATTGCTTAGTAACATCTATGTGCGCTGATAGCAGGAAACACTGGTGGTCAGTAGACTCAAATTCTAATCATCAGGCTTAGACCAAATATTCTTCAATGTCTATGCAGCTTTCTCTAGACACTATCACCAGGCATATCAAATCCTTTCTCTAGGTCCAGAGCACATCCCCAGGCTCTTCAGATAGAAAGTTACACACAGGAGACTGTTTTGTATCCCCATTTGCTTTTAAACCTCTTTAACATTTTAGTTGTCTTTTTTTTTTTTTAAATTCATGAGAGACACACAGAGAGAGGCAGAGACAGGCAGAGGGAGAAGCAGGCTCCCAGTGGGGAGCCTGATGTGGGACTCAATCCCAGAACCCTAGGATCACCCCCTGAGCCGAAGACAGATGCTCAACCAGAGCCACCCAGGGGCCCCAAGCCTCTTTAATATTTTGACAATATACTATACAAAGCAAGGAAGAAATTATAGTGATGACCTAGAGTTATAATTTTCCTGCAGATGCTAACAGCTCTCTGATATCCATTAAACAAAGCTTACTTTGGTTATTCAGGGAAAAGAACACGTCCTCAAAAGACTAAGGTCTTTTTTATAGGGGAGTAAGCCTGAGACTAAGTGGAAGAAAAAAGAAATTATGAAAGGAAACATGCAAAAATAAACTAAGTAGCAGGCTATAAGGATCAACATGACAAGAAAAATAACCTTAAGTAAACAAATGGAAACTTTTTAAATAATTAAAAAAAAATCCTCTCAGTCATCACTGCTGGGCCTCAGGGAAAAGTTGGTGATACTTTGCTTGTATTTTTCTTTCATGCTGACTTCTTCAGACATAACAGAACCAGGACGCCCTTCAGTTTCTTACCACTAAACACAGAAACCTATCATCATCTGCTCTGATTCTATCATCTTTTCCTCTTGTTCAATAGACCAGAATAACTATCTTTTCTTATATTTAAGGCCACTTACTTTGTAGATTATCATACCAATGTGTGTAGTCAGAAATCTTACCTGGTACAATAGCCTGTTTCTTCCATACTCATGTTTTCCTCTCACTGGAATATTCCCATTAGCTTTACAAGTGTTTTAGCTACCAAATTTGTAATTGTGTGTAATATAAAAACTCAAATGGTAAAATTAAACCTGTTAGGAGAAAGATCAGTCCCGTACTTTAATGCCACTCTTGCTTCCCAGAGGCAAACTCTGCCAACTGCCAAATCTTTCCCCTGGCACTTACCTTCCCCTTTCCAAACTTCAAACTTACAGTTATTCATTTTTTACTTAATTTTTTACTGTTTAGTCTCAGACATTAATTTCCCACTAAGAAAGATTAAGAACGTAAAATCACAATTTGTGGTTATGACCATATTTAGTGTTTATATCATGATGCCAGTATAAAAAAACATCGTTTTTAGGTGGGCCACATAGTATGTTCTGATTTCATTCCCTCTCTGTAGAACTTATTTTGGTTCTCTTATGTTTTTGTTTGTACATTTGTTTACTTTCCAGGTTATCAATCACTAACTCATCCAAAACTGTCTTCAGAGCTCTCTAAATAAATATGAAAAATAGATGGAAAGTCAGCTCTATGGGAATAAGAGCACTGACATAGTAAATATGTGGGTAAATAGAATATATTTAATTTTCCTCTTTAATTTCTTTAAAAGAGCTATTTGCTGTTTAGAACGATAACTACAACATGATATTGTAGGGTTTATAATATACATTGAAGTAAAGCATATGACAAGAGTGGTGCAAAGGATAAAGCAGTGATAAAGGAAACAGTTGTACATGTTTTATAGTTTACATGAAAGGATGCAACATTAATTGCAAGTAGACTGTGATAAGGACACATAATGTCTAGAACAACTACCAAAAATGCAAAAGTACAGATTTAAAAGTAACAGAAGAAACAAAAGAATGTTAAAAACATTTTTTTAAGAAACAAAAAAGAGCAGGAAAGGAGCAAAAAAGGAACAAAAAGCAAGGGAAATACAGAAAAGCAAAATCAAGACAACAGATGTAAATTCAAACATATTAGTAATCATATAATGTAATTTATGTATTTGTTGTTTACACACACCAATTAAAAAGCAGACATTATTAGACCAGATAAGTAAGACACAACTATACTATAGATTGTCTACAAAAGACTCACTTTAGGTATAAAAACACAAACAGGTTGAAATTGAGAGTGGCAATATATGCATCATGCTAATATAAGCTTAAAAAGCTGATGCAGCTACATTAATATTACTAAAGCAGACTTCAAGACACCATCCTAAGAGGTGGAGGACTATTTTAAGATCAAGTCATTAGAAAAACATTAAAATTCTAAGTCTGTATGTATCAAATAAAAGAGCTTCAAATACAAGAAGTAAACATTGATGGGACCCAAAGGAGAAATGAACAAATCCACAGTTATATTTACTAGGCTACTGCTACCTTTAGGATGCTGCATTAGTCTTACACACATGGTTTCATTTACTTTTCACAATTCCTCAGGTTGTCTGGTTTATGATAGTTTAAGAGAAACTACTTTTCAATAGTTAGTTACCTCATTCATGTGTCATGGGAATTATCAGTTTCTAGAAAGTTTGAAATCATTTCAATATAAAGTCAATCTAATTCCAAGCCTTTTTTGAAATCATTTCAATATAAAGTCAACCTAATTCCAAGCCTTTTGTGAAGGTAATTATATAACTGTTTCCATTTTTTTTTCCTTGATCTAGTCAATTTGGGTAATTTGGAATTTAAAAGGGCTTTCCTGGACTTAGTCCTACTGGGATTCTCTCACTTGGATTTCTATCCCTAAGACAAGACACACAAACACAGAGGCACTGCATATCAAAAAGCACTACCCTTCACCTCTACTGAATTTCAGTAAAATCACCATTCCCTCTTACCCTCGGGCTGTCACAATTGTTCCTTTATAGGAAGTGCTTTTCTTCCTCTATGCCTGGCTAGCAAGTGTGGACTGTGAGATGTGCTACACCGCACCCTTTACTTCCCTTTCACAAGGTTTATATTTTGTTACTGATTTTAGTAAATTCCATCAGAACGGGACATTTCTCTCCTATTACATTCCTAGCTAGCACAATCTGCTGAATGAGTTCATTGCTGATTAAGTTCTTCTTGCAGTAGGTTTGCTTAACATATTCCACTTGCCATACAAGTTCGGCTGTATCTTTGTAATTTTATCTTTGCCTTCTCCTTTTTTGTGTCCTAATTGGTTCTTCCCACTTTGCCACACATAAAATGTTTTGTTTATGCTTTGGAGGATATGTATGTATTCTATTCTAAATTGTACCAGAGGATAGAGTTAACGCTTAATTTAAAAAAGTCCTTAAAAAAAAAAAAAAGTCCTTAAATGTTTATAACTCAAAGTTTAAAAACCAGTAAGAAAATTTTTAATTTTTTAAAGAAATTTTTAATTTTTAATTCCCATTTATGCAAAAGGAAGAATTTTATACTTTTATTTCCCAATTCCAGTTCCCCATCTTCCTCTTGTCCGGTTTCTTTTTTATTTATAAGAGATGACCACTTTTACATTCGTATTTATAACACTTGTATTTTTACATTTTATATAGGTTTTACTTCTAAACCAGCCAGGGTTCAACAGCAAGGTAAGATGGCCCCTTTGCAGGGAGGCTAATACCTGTCTCCATAGGTCTTCCTGAAGGGAAGGAGAAGGGGCAGGCAGGGTTTGGAGCCTACCAGGTTGAGACGACCCAGTTATGGTCAATTTTTACATTTCATATTTGTATATGTTACAATGTTAGAGTTCCTTCTAACAGTTTAATACTCATTGCCAGTCCTCTTAAGCCTCAACTTCCTATGCCTAGATCCATTTTTATTAATATTCATCATTGCCTATGCTTCGGGTACTGTATTAATATACTACTTCTATGTAATTTAAATGTTAACTTTAGAAGTTACTACATAGCTAAGAGCTTTTGAGTCAAAATAGTTTTCAAAGTATTGTCAGAGAAATATGACTTTAAAATATTTATTTCTTGGATGCTCACACTATCTTTCCAATTTTCAAGTCACCTAGTGTCCCTAGGTTTGGGTTACTATTGATGAATCCTAACTGGAGCACTATAAATTTTCTCATTTCCAAAAATCATTTTTTAAAAAAATATTTATTTTTAAATAATCTCTACACTCAACATGGAGCTCGAACTTACAACCCCGAGATCAAGAATCACATGCTCTACCAACTGAGCCAGCCAGCACCCCAAAATTCATCTTTTTTAATGAAAAATGATTAATATTTTTAGTCACTGTTTGTGTTCAATTATTCCTTTGGTAATATCAATTATGCAAACATTTGTTCTCCTTAACTCGTCCTCTGTAACGTCATGGTCTCCAACCTCAAGTAGGCCATCCACTTTTTTTTGTATCGGTTTAAACCTTTGAACCCCGAAAACGAAGAGTCAAATCCAGCCTACCACCTGCTTTTGTAAATAGTTCTAACAGAACACAGCCACACTCGTTTCCATGTTGTCTATGGCGGCTTTCACACTACAATGACATTGTTCAGTAGGTAAATATTTACTACCTAGGTCCTTTACAAAGTTTGCTGACCTCTGATCTAAACCCATCACCTATCTCCTTTACTCTGAATAGATGACTTCACAGGAAGATGTAAAATGTTAACTTCCAGACTCAAATAAAACAATTATATAAATCTGACTCTGCATCCTTGCATTTCTCCCTCCATGTTAGGAATAATCTTCCTGTCTAGCATCTTGATTCCATTTGTCTTCTTTCTCTTCTCTTCTAAAACCTCAGTAATCCCATCTGTTTCCACTTTGACTCTTCATCATTACCTTAGTATATGGACACTTCTACCATAAAGACAGCAAATTAAGAACTGATCCCAAACCCCATTCCAAACTAGTTTCTTCCTTGAGGTCTTTGCTGAATGTTCTATGTTCTTATACTTAGGAGTATCCATTTTCTCATTCCAATTCTATTTCTCTCCCCACTTTAGACTCCTGTCACATCCTCTTTCAAATATTGAATTCATATTCTTGCTTCCTACTTGATGGCTCAGCATTGGACACTGTCAGCCAGTTCTTCCCTTGAAGCATACTTTTTTCCAACTTCTGAGATGGATTACTCTTCTGGTCTTATCTTTTGTGGCCAGTCATCCTCTTTTGTAAGCTGTTCTTTCTCTATCCCTGTTTCTTCCCTGTGCTATCTTCTCTACATTAACCTGCATGTACCGATCATTTTCTGCATGTTGAGGATTTCTGACTTTATAACCCAGGTCACTCTCATGTTTAAGATTCACATACTCACCAGATTGTCCAGTAGAAATCTTAGGCTCCACAGGCTCCAAATCAACTGTTTTTTCCCCCCAAATTGTTGTTACTCTTGTGATTACTGTATCTGTGGATGGTACTACCCTCCATCCAATTGCTCAAATACAACACCCAGGAGTCGCTCTTAAATACTGTCTCTTTCTTCTACCACATGCAATTATTTCCAAGTCCTTGCAGTATTTCCTCATAGATTTCTCCCTTTTGCTCTATTTCAGGGCTCCTAGCCTACCAGAGCATTCCTCATCTCTTCAGAAATCCCCTTCTTACCTTTTCCTCCAGCTCCCTATAATTCATCTGAAGATTGATTGGTCATGACATACGGCACCTAAAATCCCTCAATGCTTAGGTTATATTGGATTCCTCTGATAGGCTCAAAAAATCATGAACTTCACATTCCGATTTACTCTTCCCTTCTCTTACACATAAGGATATAGCCATATTCATCTTCATTCCCATTCATGTTCTATATGAACCTTGGTCAACCTCTGTGATTTCATGTAATGGGTTGGATGACACTCCCACTAAGCTAACTTCTACTCAACTTCAATTTAGAAGACACTTCCTCAGAAGCTTTCTGGGATCTTCATCTCCATCCCAGATAAGGTGGCCCTCTTGTACTCTTACCTCAATTCACATACTGTATTACATAACTGTTTTCTTTAATAATATAGACTTATAAGGATATGGGCTATTTATAGTTTGTTTATATTATCAAGTTTGGTACAGTGCCTGGCACTATCTAATTACTTGGTGATAGAAATTAAACTGAATCATCTTTATTTTCATCTATTCTTGTTCTTGTAATCTGCGAGTATTTATAAGCCTTGTCTTCTTTTGATTCAAATTTCTGCTTTACATTTCGGCATTAATCAAGTTTGATGCATCTAATTTTGCTTCTCTTTTTTAACAACACATCATTTCTATTTTTCCTGATTTCTACCCATTCCACCATTTTCATGAACTGTACATCTTTTTGGCTAAAATTAAGCATATATTCTAATAACCTGCTATGGCAGTAAACCTGTTTTTGAGCCAAGTTTTGTTTTGGGGTTTGTTTGTGCTACTCTGTTATTCCTAAATTCTACAATTATTTGGGTATACCTGACTCCTTTATAAAAAACATTAAGGATGAAAGGCAATAGAAGTGGTGAAAAGGAAGCATTCGTAACAGAAAAGACAAACTTTTTTGCCACTATCCACTACAGATACATGCAAAGCTCTCTAATACCAAAAAAGGAGCAATAACGTATCACAAACAAGATTTCTACCAATGTGTCTATTTAAAAATACAAAACAAGTAACACTCTTGGCATTCTCTTAGAAATAAATGATTTTTGGGTGGTAGAACAGAGGAAACACTACATTCCAATGTTCTAAAAACTATATTCAGAGTGCTGGCTGTTGCAAAGTAGAAGGGGAATGGTTATACATACTTCATTTAAGGTTTAGAATTATGACCACTACCTGTCCTATTTTACTTTAACTGAATAGACAATGCTCTTAAGTTTTTTATTCTTCTAGGGGTAATTTAAGTGTGCGTGTCTGTGTATATGCGTATGTATCTGCTGGGTGTATGGAAGGTTTTCCACTGTGCATTTGTACCGCTACTTTGCCCATAATTTTTATGCATTGATTCGGTTACTGTTACTAAACTAGGCCAGGAACACATTGCCCCAATTCTGTCCTTTTTGAAGCCAGTAAATAATTAAGTTGTCAGTTAAAATTGAGAAGGGACAGGAGGACCAAGGAAAGGTGATCTTTACTACATTAAAGTTACATGACATTAGCATAAATCTTTCAATAATAATGCCTACATCAAAGCACATATAGGTATAGTATCTCAGTTAAGGAATAAGTTTTTAGTAGGTTCCCCAAAATGGTAGTTTTCCTATGTAGGAAAGATTACTATGCTTAAAGTTACCATATCAAAGTTACCACATGGCTCTTTTGCAAAGCACCATAGCAATCTGAAAATGAAAAAAGAGTTCGTATTTTCAAATAAACACAAAATAAACCAATTAATTCTGAATAAGTAGTAACAACTTTATTTTAACTCAATGTGCTGAAATGCAAAAAATATTTTCAGCAACAAGATACAAAAAGTATGTATCTCATCATTAACATCAGCTGATTAAAAATGAGGCTGAAAAGTTCAATATAAGTCTTTACACATTTGAATCTTGAAAATCAAGTTCCCCCAAAATTAATTTCTAAATAATTTTAGCAGAATTTTAATTTCAAAAATGGGACTCACTTAAGTTATATCTTCATTCTAAAAAACTGGATGTGAAATTAACTAGGTTACAGTATACAACGATAAACTCTAACAAACAGAAAGATTTAAATATAAGAATTCCTTTTCAAACATAAAATCCACATACTGCAAACAGAAGACACGGTGTGGTGATTTTATTCCTAGTGAAGAGGAAGTCTTCCATATGGTAGGCACTCAATATTTGTTCAACTAGACCTAAAATTGACATCATTCCATGAACACTTAAATAAAGTAGAGCTTATAATCTGTATAAAAGAGGTTTGCAAAATACTCATGTGCTGAAAGTGCAGTCTTTATAATCTGAAAACAGTAAAACCCACCCACCTCCTTTTGCAAGAATACATTGAATATTTTTATTTTATCCAAAGAGCAAGAATGTCTGAGTCAGAATAATTCACCTTTCAAACACCTTGTTATGAGGAAAGCTTGCTGAGTTGGATTTTAATAAAATAATTTACTAAAGTCTCTAGTGTCCACTGGGTAGCAAATATGATCCACATTTTTATAAAGAATTTTACTTAGTTTTACATTTATGCACAAAACTTACATGGGCAAATAAATCAGTAATTATTTGGCAATTTAAATTCTAACTTAGGTCTAGTTTAAAAATAAGCTAATAACGTTCATGACAAGTTTTTAAGAGCTCTTTGCAAATATTTTAAAACTTAACTTTAAAACTGATGTCCTAAAAAGGCACTGTTTCACATTTCATCATGCAATAAATGGTCACATTTGAAAATTATAATTTCCTGTCAACCAATTGTACCCCAAAAATAAAGCACATTTAATGAAATATTTCAACTAACCTGAATTCTCAACATTTAACTGAGTCCTATTTTCAGAAATTCACTCTTCTGAACATACCACACACAAGTCCAAGCAAACACAAGTACGTGCACACACACACACACACACACAAATGACATAATACATGCATGGTTCTCCAATTACTATTTCAATCAAGACAATGACACACGAGTATTCAAGGAGGTAACAATGGCAAGCCATAACATTATGGCACCTTCATATTTGTGCTCTAAATACCAATATATGTTAAAATTTAAAAATGAAAAAGGCACAAATATAGTGTTTCTGTATCTCAGGCTGATGAACAGTTCTCCAATGGTTACTTTGATAACATGTAACATTTAAAACGAATCACTACTTTTCTAAGGAAAAGCTCTGTTTAGGTGATAAAAGGTAAACAAGAGCAGGCTGACAAAAGGCAAAACTGCTCAGGACAGAGTCTGTGCCTACAGAAAACAATGTGTGTGGTTTCAAAATGAAAAAATAAAAAAGTCTATTAGAGCACTCACATCAGAATACATTGTTTTTTTTTTTTTCATTGCCTCAAGAACCCACAATACCAACAAAACAAAACAAAAACAAACCTTAATAAATAAAAAGAAAAAATAAATCAACTATGATATGATTCTGTTAGTATAATGATAGGCATTATATTATCTAAAAAGTGGACATTTCTACAAACGTGGATATTCTCACAGCACAGTGTTTGACGTTTTTGGTACAAAATGTGCTACCAAACTTAAAACAAAAAACTTTATAATAAAACCCTTAAGATTTGCAATAAACACTATAAAGTAAGTAGGTAGGAGCAAGCCGCAGTGTTCATTATATGGGTATTACTGAAGTCACTATGGTTAGAAATGTAGATGCAAGCAGTGAATTAATTCACAATGTGCCTGTGTGCATTTGATATAAACTGATACACCAGTACTTTTGATGTATGAAAACAAGGTTCTATAGCCTGAGGAATTTTAAGACCGTGGCAAAATATCAAAATCTTAACTTGTATATGTATGTGTGCATATTAAATTTGTACATTGTAAATTTAATGGACTCAATCTGGTTAAGGAAGTAAGTTTCTGCTGCCTCCAATATTCTTACACAAGGTGGAGTCCAATAATATGTAAGAATCCTTCCATCCCAAGAGATTTTTCTTCAGATTTAACACAAGAAAGATTCCAATTAAACTACACAGAAAGAAATGAAGATATCTGAAAATATCTTTCCAAACTACAGTTTGTTGTGGATAACACTTATTTGACAGTCTATGTTTAATGTAAATATGAATCACTCTTCATATAGTAAGACTGCTTCAGTGAATACCTAATAAAGAGATAACAAAAATAAAATCTATTTTAAAACTCTGGGCTTCATTTTTTTTTTGTCCTAATTCAAAAATTAAATAAACACATCATACAAATTTTAATTTGGAGAATAAAGTATATATGCGAATATATAAGAATATGAGTTTTTTTTTTCCAGTGACACCTTTTCCCTTATGGTCAAGTATAAACTTTGCCTAAGAAGCATATTGTCACTATTACAGGAAATCAGATGCAGTGACTTGCCACTGATCATTCCTATTTCTCTGGGACAATGCACCAGAACAGACCTCCACTGCGAACAGAGCTATCTAAACACTGAATATGTGTATGTGTTTAAAGCTAAATTCATTTATAATAAAGAACTGGCCCATGAAAAGCAGTTTATAAATAGTTTATCCTGTTCACATTATGCAGAATTTCAATATCATCCACAATGTTAGTACAGTAACTGAAACAGAAAGGAGAAAGCTTAGGGGGGAAAGAAAAGGTTCAGAGTGTGGCCTAACATATTTCTAAAGGCTCTCTCTCCTTTAGTCTGCAAATATCAGTTCACTGTTTTCAGAAGGAGAGTATCCAGGATTTGTTTATTGTTCAAATTGCCTTCTCCAAAGTGTGATAAGACAGGAATAAATTCAATGATAAATATCTGAAATTCAAACCAATTAACTATAATCAAGAATATCTTTCTTATTATCACAAACATCCCAACTGCCTCCATCGATCTTAAAAAATTCTTTCAAAAGTTAAGACACAATTAACTATACCTTATTAATACCCTCAAAAACAAACAAACAAAATATATGTACCATTTAGCATACAAAAGATACACATTAAAAGTGCATATATTTCTTAATTGGCCCACTCATTAATTTTACATTTGGTCATCCTTATTTTCAACATGGACAGAATTCTTCATATAAATGTAGGTCACTATAAATTAAAAAAAAAAAGTTAGTTCCGCACAAAACATGCTTTCTTTTTATTGAAATCTTAACCTCAATCAGTTCTCAATCATTGTAAACCTGAATAAACCCACAAAAAAAAAAAAAAAACCACACACAAGCAAAGGTTTGTTATGCTTCTCTTAGTTTGTTGGACAGTCAACACACAGACAAACATCACAAATTTTACTAAAAATTTGGGCCAACTCATTGCATATTTGCCCCAGAAATGAAAAAATAAATTAGAATTGAAGCAGTGTATTGCCGAACTTACCTTAAAGGTAAGCAGGTTCTCCTATATTTATAGAACTTAGACTGGAGACATTATTAGTAATCTCCAATACAAGTGCTTTTAAGAAGAACCTAGTTTTAAACTTTGAGACAGCATAGGACAAACCTACAATATTCATTATGTTTTTCTCAAACTAATGGAAGATCCTTTTGTAACTTAATATCTTCAGTTATCAATATTACTGCATTATGGAGCTAGTGCAATCCTGCATAGCCTTAGTCAAAATGACAAGGCACAATAAAAAAATTAAAGTATATGAACAAGAGAAGTCATTGAAGATAATTTAAGGCCTTGAAGTGAATTAGAGTATAATCAGTCTAATTTAAAGCTGAAGAATAAACCATAAATTATCCACCTGAAATGCAAGCAATATGCTTTTTCAGCTTCTGTTCTGTGGACAAGACAACAGAAACAACTCTTGTTTATGGTTTGTGTATTAGAATCCTTCTGGACCTGGAGGAGTAAAAGTCAATTCCATTTTTCTACAGTTCATGGAAGATTTCAGGACTGTTTTAGCCGTTTGCGTGGAATGCCAAACTGTGGACACTGTGCAGACGCTAGTGCTCGGAAGGCTTCTGCTACTAAATGAGGGTGAGACTGAATCATGGACTTCCACCCTGATGTTTCCATTATGTCCGCTGCTTGGCTGAAAAATAAAATTAAGTCATATTTATTAAAGAGTTCTTTTCAAAATATTGTTATTTTAAAAAACAACTTTCAAATTTCAAAATGTTTTAAATACTTTGCCTCTCTATGTCATCAAGCCCTGTGAATTCATGAAAATACCACCTTTACCTTACTGGTATATTTTCTGTTGCAACGCAACTATTAAATTCTTCTGGAAGTGCTATACTCTGGAAGTAGGTATGTGATACTTTTCTCCATAGTCCCAACTTCCATTGTTACCATTTCTGTACTAGCTCTTTCAAGAGTTCTTTTTCCTGGCTGTTACACACAGGTTTTCTCTAAAGTTCCAAGGTTGGACCTCTGCTCTTCTCCCTTAACTTTCATTATTCATCCTATTGTATCCACTCTTCACAACTACCATATTCCAATGATGGTAAGGACTGACTTGCTAAATCCTAGACCTCCCCACAAGGTACATTCCCAACCACCCTTTTTCCTTATTTTGCTAGGGTCTGAGGACTTACACTTTCAGAATTGTCGAATAAGAACTCAATAGGTCCCTCTTCACACTTAAGTTCTTCCCTCATTTTCAATCAGCTAATTCTTCCACCATTACCCAGTTATTCAAGTCAAAAAATGTGAGAAATTCTAGACCCCATTCTTTTCAATCATCACTATTTTAATTCCCCAAGATATTTCAAATACCCAGTTAAGGTTCACATCATTTTGCATTTGGATTATCACAACAGTCTCCTAATTTGTCCTCTAGTTTCCTATCTTGCTCCTCTCAAAAGAGCTTCCATGAGCTGTGTTAGTAACAAATAGGTCTATATTATATCCTCTGGGATCTTCTCATAACCTCACTCTGATCCTATACTTTTCTTATCACCAAACTTTCCACATCTGATTCCCTTTTGTGTGGGATAAACTTTTACACTTCCCTCTTCTTTACCAGGGTAACTCTTAGTAATACTTCAGGTGTTTATTTATACAATAATTCTTCAAAAAAGGCTTTCTTCCCCTACTTCTTTTACTATATGCTTGGATGGGTATGCTATACTTATATCTATTGTTTCACTTTATTTCAATTACTTGTCTAGTTCCTATTCGCCTCCTGCTAAACTATAAACTCCATGAAGGCAGGGGAAACATTTGCCATGTTCACCACTATATTCTTTGTATAAGCACAGTGCCTAGGGTATTTACTGAATAATAAATACAAATATCTGTCAAATCAATCATCACTTACTGGTTCATGCTTCTACACTTTGGATTGAGCTATCCTTTCTGTTCACAATATCTGTTATTTCCTTCTTAGTTTTGCTAATTTCTAATTCATGTTCAGAAGACTCAGATGTCACCCAGGAAGCCATCCTTAAACCATCCAGCCTAAACATATCTTCTATCACATTACTTACCACATTTTAATGAAATAATATATTCATGTACTTGTTTTTTTCATTAGATAAATTTCTCAAGAGAGGGTTTTTTCCCAATTGTTTTTATATGCAATGCCCTAGCATAGTGCTTGAGACACAACAGTTTGGTTTGTGGAACCAAACAGTAGCTAATAACAAATCAACTTTTTTCAATCTGCCTGACATCTTATTACCTGCATGTCACTATGTTTATAATTTTAACTGATTGTTTAGAATCACATAAATACCCCTCAATATACCTGACATTTTCATTTATTTAATTCAACATATATCTATTGAAGATCCGTATATACCATAGCTTCACCAGGGGATATGAAATAAACTGGTATTTTTTAACAGCGAAAAAAGTTGCACAATGTAAAATATTTTAACAGAGTAAAACTAGAACTTGAAAGTGGCTAAGCATCAAGAATCATAGAATTCATAGAATGATTCAAGAATCATTTACTGCTAATAAACTATATTTTAAATTCAAATGGATTTTTGGGATCATATTCCATGATGATAAGGTATTATCATACACTAACCAATATAAAGAACCAATAACTTGAAAGTATAGTCACTAATGCCTACTTTGTGAAAACAGAATTTACAAATTCATAATAGTTCAGAGTTAACCAATATCATATAGATAAAAACAGATAACAATGGGAAGTATTAGGTCAACGCTCCTTTTATTGTCTAACACTGTTTTTTTTTTTTTAGCTTATATCACCTTTTGATAATGTGTGAAAATGGAATTGAAGGATTTACAAGGCAAAAAAACCAATCAA
Source organism: Vulpes lagopus (assembly GCF_018345385.1). Classification (NCBI taxonomy): domain Eukaryota; kingdom Metazoa; phylum Chordata; class Mammalia; order Carnivora; family Canidae; genus Vulpes; species Vulpes lagopus. The sequence continues at coordinate 21,016,639 of NC_054847.1, read as the reverse complement.
AAGCAGGTGCAAATTCTTGACACTATCAAGTCTTCACCTTCTGATTTTGAAAAAATACCATGTGATTCAAGGTACTTGGTTAACTTAAGAAGCAGTGGGTGAGGATTCAAATGAAAAGATTTTCTAGGCAGATCTGGAGGGAACACTCCTCAGAGGATAAAATGAGTATTTCCCACATTTTTAGAAATGCTTTCTGAAGGGGCAGGGAAAAGATCCCCGGTAGCCATTGAAATACCTGGACTCAGCTATATACTATGAGCATATGTGCTTAAGAAATTAAAATGTCCACCCCGGTTCACATTAAAAGCTGATCTACAAGGGAGCATAGCCTCAAGAATCCACTAAGTCAAATTATTATTTTTTAAAATTATTGGCAGTTTCATATAACTAATATCTGGATTCATACTTATTGCAGATGAGCAAAAGGCTATGCAAACACTTAATTTCATGTATGCAGATCAACTTTAAGTCAGAAACTGATGTCATCTTACTTGCTGTTCCAGTTTTTCCCATCTTTACACCCAAGCTGTCGAAGTACACTGCACCTGCATTGAAGATTTAAACACACTTAAAAAAAAGTCCGGTGAAAAAAATGTTGAAAGTGTCATGTCCACTGAAATACAGGCATATAGCTTACCTATTAATAAAGTCTATGGCTTGTGCTTTCAACTGTTCTGCACTGTGCAAATCTGCAAGGACAAGGGTATCAGCAACATTTTCTACTGAGAGGTTACTACACAAAGCTTCTTCACACATGACCTTCAGCCGTTCCAGTGCATACTATCCAAAAGGAAAACATAACAATTAAACATTTACTCAAACTACCAAGTTTTAAATACCTGGTACTTGTAACTTATAAAATACTTGATATCTGTAACTTAGAGAATAGTTAAAGCACACTACCCTCTGAACTGAAAGTTTAAAAAGTCTTAATGTTATTTTAACCTAATATTAAGGAGATACAAATGATGAATTCAAGATAAAGAGCAATTTTCTTTAGGAAATCTCAATTTGTGCAAAATACATACTGTCAATTTTAAAATCAGGGTTTTAATTCTTTTAAAAAACTCTTCTTGTTCAATACTCTTAATGAGTGAATTTCTATTCTCTATTTAAATGCCAAAGTGTATCAGCCAGTACACTGTATATTGCCACTGCTCAATCTTGAATAAATTCTAAAACTGAACAAACCACTTTGATAAACAGTTATTATGACAGCTCTAGCAGCTTTATTGAAGTAAAATTGATATACAACAAACTGCACATATTTAGTTTATATTTTGATAAGTTTATACTATATGGTATCATTAAATCATGACACTGAACATAGTCATTATCCCCAAAAGTTTCTTCCTATCTATAATTCTCCCCTCTTGTGCTACCCCAAGCGACACCTCTGATATGCTTTCACATCCTACACCATACTTAATATGGTCTTTGTAATTTCAGCTTACAGTATGCATATAGAAATATCTCATATGGTTTTAATTTATATTCCCCATAATAATTAATGATGTTGAGCATCTTTTGATGTAGTTAACTGACATTAGTTCAGGAAGTGTTTGTTCAAATATTTTCTCTATTTTTAGAAAAAAAGATTGTTTTCTTATAATTAATTCCTGACAGTTCTTTATATAATTGAATACAAAAGTCCTTCAGCAGGGGCACCTGGGTGCCACAGTTAGTTAAACAGCCAACTCGTGATTTTGGGTAAGGTCATGATCTCAGAGTCGTGAGATCAAGTGCCATGTCAAGCTCCTTGCTCAGTGAAGAGTCTGCTTGAGATTCTCCTCATGTCCCTCTGCCCTTCCCTCTCCTTATGCAAGTGTTTTCTCTCTCTCTCTAATAAATAATCTTTTTTAAAAAGCCCTTTAAAAAAAAAGCCCTTTAGCAGATATATTCTGAATAAAAGCTGCTCATTGGATATATGCTTTGCAAAGTATTTTCTCCTAGTTTGTGGCTACTGTTTTCATTCTCCTGTGTTTTCCTGAAGTTTTTAAAACTTACATAAGTCTAATTTATCCATTTTTCTTTTCTGTGTTTGTTGTTTTCTGTTGCCAATAGCTAAGAAGTCTTTGCCTAACACAAGACTGTGAAGACTATGTTTTCTCTTAGAAGTTTTAGATTTTAGGTTTACAATCCCTTTTGCATTACTTTTTTATTTGGCTTGAAGTTCATATAAAAAGTTCATTTTTTTCAGGCATTCAGGTATCCAACTGTTGTCTTTTCACTTTTATCAAATTAGATATCCACATATATGATAGATTGTTTCTATACTTTCCATTCTGTTCCAATAAATTGTTTCTCTTGTCACCAATCAACACGGTCTTAAATGAAGCTTTATAATAAAGTCTTGTTACCATGCAGTTCTAGTCCTCCATTTTGATCTTTTTCAAAGTTGTCTGGCTGTTCTAGGTTTTTGTACTTGCACATAAATTTTCAAATCCACTTGTCAGAAAGCAAAATAAAAATCCTGTAAGGGACATGCTGGCTCTACTAATGAATTTTAAAAACTGAAATTTTAACAATATTAAGAATACTAGTCCATAAATAAATTTTTTAAAGATTTTATTTATTTATTTGAGAGAGAGAGAGAAGAGGGGAAGAGTGAGAGGGAGAGGGAGACCCCTTGCTGAGAGGGAGGCTAAGGAGGGGCTTGATCCCAGGACCCTGAGATCATGATCTGAGCCAAAGGCAGCTGCTTAACTGACTGAGCCACCCAGGCACCCCCCAAATTTCTCTCCATTTATCTAGGTAGTACCTGAATTTCACGTACCAATATGTTGTAATTAACAGGTTAGTTTTGATCTTTTGCCAGATTTATGCCTATATATTTAATATTTCTGATGCTATTGCAAATGTCATTTTTAATTTAAATTTTTATTGAGATAGTTATAGGTTCATGTACATTTGTCAGAAATTAGTAGATGCCAGCTTAGGAGAAAGATGGCAGTGGAATAGGAGGACTCTAGGCTCCTCTTGTCCCAGGGACACAACTACATAATTAGACTCATCCTAAATACCCTAGAAATAGACTGGAAGACTGACAGAACAAACTCCACGTAAGGGAGAGAAGAGGCCACATGGATAAAGGGAGGAATGTGGAGATATGGTTTAGGGGAGAAATGGCTGGTGGGTGCTATGGAGGGGAGGGAGCTGTGTTTATGGAGGAGGGTGAGAATAGAGGAGCACACAGGATAATGCAAAGGGGAATGTTTCCCCAAAAATACTGGCTTGCAAAATGAGAGGAGCTGAAATTCATGACTTCCTACAGTACACAGGGCTTAAAGCCTAGATTTTAACAGTCTGTGGGCTTGGCCAGGATAGAGTTTGGAGGTTACTGTCCTGCTCCTTCCTGGATAGAAGGCAGACAACAACCTAGGGACAGGCTGTGTGAAAACAGCAATCTGAACTACGACCTGGACACATCTGGGTAAGAGTATTTGCTCTTCTCTGAGAGCATCCCCAAGAGGCAGCATTCATAGACACTTCTCCTAGAACATAGGAGCTAGCCAGTGTCGGCTAAATCCTCCACCCCTCAGCATAAACACAGAGACAGCACAGCACCAATACTGGGTGCCTTACTTGTTAACTTCAAGCCCTACTCCCTTGCACTCTCCAGGATCATGCTTCTCAGTCAAGCTTTGATGAGTCCCAAACAGCAGGTCCTTCTTTTCCCCAGGAAACCAGCACAAACCCCTGCCCATAATACGGCAGGGCCAGGCACTTCTCAAGTGCACACAGGACATTCTCCAGAATAACGACAAATTAGGCTACAAAGAGGCCTTAACAAGAACAAAAAAATCTGAAATAATACCATGCATCCTTTCTGACCACAATGCAATGAAACTACAAGTCAACCACAAGAAAAAACTAGAAAGACCACAAATACAAGGAGGCTAAACAACATGCTATTAAACAATGATGGGTCAACCAAGAAATCAAAGAAGAAATTTAAAAAAGAAAAACATAAAAACAAATGAAAGTGAAAACACTGGTCTAAAACCTTTGGGATGTAGCAAAAGCAGTCCTAAGAGGGAAGTATATAGCAATTCACAGACCTACCTTGAAAAGCAAAAAAAAATCTCAACCTAACTTTTCACCTAAAGGAGCTAGAGAAAACAACAGAGCAAGCCTAAAGCCAAAAGGAAGGAAATAATAAAAATTAAGGAAGAAATAAATGATACAGAAACTTAGGAAAAAAAACCAAGAGAACAAATCAATGAAACCAGAAGCTGGGGAAAATTAATGGAATGGATAAATCTCTAGCCAGACTTACCAAAAAGAAAAGAGAAAGAACTCAAAATCACAAAGTGAGAGGAGAAATAACAATCGATGTCATGGAAATACAAACAATTTTAAGAGAGTATCATGAAAACCTATATGCCCAACAAATTGGCCAACCTAGGAAAAATGGATAAGTTTCCAGAAACATATAAACTGCCAAACTAAAACAGGAAGAAATAGAAAACTTGAACAGACCGATAACCAGCAAAGAAATTCAATCAGTAATCAAAGAACTCCTAACAAAGAGAAGTCCAGGATCAGATGGCTTCACAGGCCATCTTTAATACCTATTCTTCTCAAACTATCCCAAAAAATAGGAAAGGAAGGAAAACTTCCAAACTCATTCTGTGAGGCCAGCATTATCCTGATACCAAAACCGGATAAAGATACCACTAAAAAGGAGAACTACAGGCCAATATCCCTGATGAACAAAATACTTGCATACTGAATCCAACAATACAATAAAAAAGAACATCATTCACCACAATCAAGTAAGATTTATTCCTGGGCTACCAAGGTGGTTGGTTCAGTAGTATTCATAAATCAATCAATGTGACAGATCAAATTAATAAAAGAAAGGCTAAGAACCATGTGATCATCTCAACACATGCAGGAAATGCATTTGACAAAGTAAAACATCCATTCATGATTAAAAACCCTCAACAAAGTAGGTTTAGTGGGAACATATCTCAACACATAAAGGCCACATATGAAAAACCCACAGCTAATATCGTTCTCATTGGGGAAAAACTGAGTCTTTCCTCTGAGGTCAGTAATAAGACAAGGATGTCTACTCTCACCATTCTAATTCAATATACATAGTACTTGAAGTCCTAGCCACAGCAATCAGACAATAAAAAGAAATAAAAGGAGTCCAAACTAGCAAGAAGTAGTAAAACTTTCCCTATTTGCAGAAGACAATAAAAAAATCTGAAAGGCTCCACCAAGAAACTGCTAGAAGTTGTACATGAATTCAGTGAAGTCTCAGGACACAAAATCATTGTACAGAAATCTCTTCCGTTTATTTCTAAACACTAATCATGAAGCAGCAGAAAGAGAAATTAAGGAATCCATGTCATTTACAACTGCACCAAAAACAGTAAGATACTTAGGAATATACCTAATAACAAAAGAGGTGAAAGATCTGTACTCTGAAAAATATAAAACACTGATGGGAAAAAACAAGATGAGCAAGAAATGGAAAGACATTCTATGTCTCATGGATTGGAAGAACAAATATTGTTTAAAATGTCTATGTTATCCAAAGTAATCTACATATTTAATGAAATCCCTATCAAAATTATCAAAAGCATTTTTCACAGGGCTGGAATAAACAATCATAAAATTTGTATGGAACCACAAAAGACCCTGAAACCAAAGCAATCTTGAAAAAGAAACGCAAAACTGGAGGCATCACAATTCTGGACTTCAAGTTGTATTACAAACCATAAAAATGCTAAAAGAACACCAGCAATAACATTTGGCCACACCAACTTCTTTCTGCATGTCTCGTCTAATACAAGGTAAACAAAAGCAAAAATAAACTATTGGGACTTCATCAAAATAAAAATCTTCTGCATAGCAAATGAACCAATCCACAAAACTAAAAAGCAGCCTATGAAACAGGAGAAGATATCCGGAAATGATATATCCAGTAAAGGTTTAATATCTTAAACATATGAAGAACTTACAAAACTCAATACCTCAAAAAGAATAAACCAATTTAAGAATTGGAAGAAGACATGGATAGACATTTTTTCAAAGACACTCCAATGGTCAACATACACATGAAAAGATGCTCAACATCATTTTAATCAGGGAAATGCAAATCAAAACTACAATGAGATATCACTTCATACTTGTCAGAATAGCTAAAATCAACATAATAAAGGAGGTGTTGGTGAGGATATGGAGAAAGGGGAACCCTCCTGAAGTTGGGAATGAAAACTGGTGCAGCCACCGTGGAAAACAGTATGGAGGTTCCTCAAAAAGTTAAAAATAGAAAGAACTACTGTATTACCCAGCAATTGCACCCAAAGAATACAAAAATATTAACTCAAAAGGATACATGCACCCTGATATTTATAGCAGCATGTCTACAACAGCCTGTATCCATTGACGGATGAGTGCATAATGAAGTTGTGTTATGTATGTACAATCGAGTATTACTCAGCTGTAAAAAAAAAGAATGAAATCTTGCCATTTGAAATGACATGGATGGAGCTAGAGAGTATTATGCTAAGTGAAATAAATCAGTCAGAGAAAGACAAATATCAAAATAATCTCACTTATATGTGGAATTTAAGAAACTAATGAGTAAAGGGGAAAAAAAAACAAAACAGAGAGGCAAATCGAGAAAAATAGTCTTAACTATAGAGAACAAACCAACGGCTACCAGAAGGGAACTGGGCAGTGGGGGGAAGGGGAAAGGTGGCACAGGATGTTAACTAGATGATGGTAATAAAGGAGGACACCTGTGATGAGCACTGGGTATTTTAGGAATTGCTGAATCACTATACTGTACATCTGAAACTAATATTACATTGTACATTAAATATCTGGAATTTAAATAACTTGGGGGGAAATAGATTCTATATATACCTGGCCTGATAATGACCCCACTAATAACATTTTATAAAACAAGTACAATATCACTCTCTCCCCACCAGTGTGTTTGTGTGTATATGTGTGTGTATGTATATATATGTACATACATATGTATATATACATGCACATATTCACACACATAGGCACATGGACGAAAGTGGCATAAACATCAATACTTTCAGAAAAGCCTCCCAATATGCTTTCAGGGTTGAGAACTACTACTGGCTTTGAGATTCTTCTGGTATTTTTACATTGTTTCTCAAACTTTAAGAAATCACCATTATAAAAAAATATTATAAGACTAAAATTTTTTCCTCTATGATATCATGTTAAAAAAATCTCTGAATACAGGGAATTAAATTAGAAAAAATCTAATATTTTCTTTTTATTTTATATATTCTAACTAGCTCAAGATATTTTTATGCCTTATTCATTACAAAAAAATCTTATTCCCTATTATCTTCCTCAATATACTCAAGAACCATCTATAAATTGTATAAATTAATACTTCAATATTAAGTTATGTGGAGTTTTCACTTGATGATAGCTTTCTATATACATGAAGCTTGAGGAGATTTTTCAGCTTTTTAAGACCTAATTACTTACTTTGTCTGCAGCTGCCAACAAGTTGTCAGCCATTTTGTCAAGGTTTGGTGCTTTCCCTGTGTAAATGAATCTCATCATTTCTTTAAAAACCTCAGGGTCTACATCATTTATTTCCACTCGATTCTGATATTGAAAACAACAAAAAAAGTTATACTCAAAGAACTTACACACACACACACACACACACACACACACACACAAATGAACCAAAGCGAAACTTTGATGACAATTTAAGTAAATCTGCACCCACGTACTCTACTTTAAAATGGAGGTAAGTAAATCTTCAGTAAGCTAAGTAGACAAAGTGAAGCAGGCAGGTCAAACAGGAGAAGCACTAACATGTAGGCATATAAAACCTCAATTTCTCAATTCAAGAGTACAACAAAAACCAAAACAAGCATGTCAAATAAAATGTGTGTTCAGTTTCTGACTTCTATTTTACAAGAAGGCAGCTATTAACTTTTTCTTTGTTGAATTCTGAGGTCATAGTACAATGCCTAAGACCCCATAACCACCAGTGCTATTCCCAGCTTTAAGCAAAAGTAGGGTCAGATAGTTCAAATAATTCCACACCCACTACCTTGGAACTCTTCCTTTTGCAAAAATGGCAAGCCATAGTATCTACTGACGCATCACCTCTTTGCTCAATACATACTGAAGTCCAAAGAGTAGTCATTCCTTTCTTACTCCTACATTTTTGTGTTTGGTTTCAGTCACAGGATCAATGAAGCTGAACATCTAACACTAAACAATACCACACTTTCCTGCCCTTTTGCTGACAATGATATTTGACATTATTCATGTCTCTTTACGTGGAGTCATCAGAAGGCTAACCATAGTACCTGACAGAACAACTAAAGGAAAGAAGCACCTATGTGCTGCAGCCTTTAGTTTTACAGAAAGAATGAAGGAGAGCCACAGAAACAAACTTAGAGAGTTATTCAGTTAGAGCTCACATGTAATGCAACCAGCAAAGAATCAATCTCTGATCTTTAATCTGACTACATTTCAAGAATGACAAGTGAAGGCGAAACATTTGGGAAAACCAAAGAGGTAGTATATTGATAACAGTAAATATATAGTAACACTGATGTAATTTGTCATTTAAAAAATCTAATAAATATCTTATTTTAGTGGTAGAAAGAATGTAAGCATTATTTTTGTTCTCGGGAAAAAAAGGGTTACAAAATCAACCCATAGTCTAGAAAAGATTAATAAACATCTTCACCAGAGAACTCTCAAACAGCTATAGACCCGAACCATCCGTTTGGATAACAACTACCTATTTATTTTGCCACCAGATGGATGTCAAAATAGCTATTATTTGGAATATTCAACCACATTAGGCTACATCTATTACTCTACTACAGAACACATTTTTTCCACTTTCTATTTCTTTTCCTATCTATTTCTAAAATCATAACGTAACAATAAGAACATGCACCGTTACTTTCAAAATATACATTTCCCTACTTTACATTTGCACAAATTAAATATTAGCCTTTAAACAATGTTTACCTTTTTGCTTTCTTCCATTTCATGCTCAAACATTGCATTAAAAACTGGGGATCGAGCTGTAACAAGATTAAGCATTATTATTTAATGCACAGATTTATGGAAAAAATGTGTAATATTACCCAAAAGTTAAAAGTACCTGCAAGTACAGATTTATGAGCTTTAAATTCTTGTCCTCTCACAAAAAAACTGCAATCTGTAAATCTTGTGTTTTCCCAGAGATTACCTAAGTCTTCTGCTAATCGACATTCAGGCACCTTCAAAGTATTTGTATTTGTATGTCCTGATATATTTACTGAATCTTGGACCACACTCACCTAATAAAAAGGGACAAGAAAAACACTTTTACAAATTAGTACCAATAATTAGTTAAGTCTGTATTTAAATTTCTTACCATTAAGATCATTTGGATATTTCAAAGTACTCCTGACCAAAAATGTTAATATTTGGAGACTAAATTTAAGGACACAATTTAAAGGAGAGAATATAGAAAAAAATTAGAAACAAGCTAGATCATTTTCTTTTCTTTATTAAAAAGTTTTTTATTATTTGACAGAGAGATAGAGCCAGAGTGCACAAGTAGGGAGAATGGCAGAGGGAAAGGGAGAAGCAGGTTCCCCCACTGACCAGGGATCCTGAAATGGAGCTTAATCACAGGACCCGGGATCATGACCTGAGTCAAAGGCAGATGCTTAACCAACTGCACTACCCAAACACTTTCCAACTAGATCATTTTATTTTATTTTTTAAGATTTTATTTATTCATGAAAAACACACAAGGAGAGAGAGAGGGGGGAGGGGGGAGAGGGAGGGAGAGAGAGAGAGAGAGAGAGACAGACAGGGGCAGAGAAATAGGCTCCCTCTGTGGAGCCCATGTGGGACTCGATCCCGGGAATCCAGGATCACGTCCTGAGCCAATGGCAGACTCTTAACCGCTGAGCCACCCAGGCATCCCTAACAAGATCATATTCAAGTGACAATGTAAATAAATGGCTTATCGACTGGCTGGAATGCTTGGTTATTAAAGTAATTACAGCAATTATTTTTCAGGAAAATAAAAGTCACAAGATTATGTCAAACAAATAAGCAGGAGACATTTTTTTGTGAGGTGAAGGAAGAAATTTCCCTAATTTTTATTTTCTCACACCACAGACCTATCAACATTTAAAGTTTATTACACATATAATAAACATGGCATCCCACTCATAATGACTTTTAATGGTATTTTAAAACGGTTATAAAGCTATAATCTATGATATGTAATTTGGAAAGTATTTTAAGTATGATTCCATGTTTTGACTCTAGTAAAATTGATTTAAATATCTAGTAATATTGATTTAAATTGTAAAGTACAAGAATTCTCACAAAAGCAATTGCATTCATTAAAATTCATAGAAATCTTTTACAATAATCAACAGTAAGAATACAAATACAATTTAGTTCAATTTGTAGACCTCTTGTTTATGAAATAATAAAAGTTAGTATGATTTAAACACTGCTTTTATAAAGATTTCAATATAATATGGATTAAATTTTCTCTCATTAAAGGTGACTATATACCAAGTAAAGTCTTAAAACCACTAAGTCTTGTGCATCACTTTTAAGAAAGAGTATGTCATTAATATTAGAAACTTCATACTACATTTAATAAACTGAAGATAATACTACTCAACTAGTAAAGCAAATGTTTCAGAGTAAATGAACCATTATTAGTGCTATGTATTAGCTACCTACTGTTTTAAGCTTCTTAGCTTTGTGGTCATGTTATATAGCAGTAACTATTCACTAAAAAAGCATTTCATAAGGCATTAATTAAATAAAAGTAGGCATAAATAAGGACACATATCAATATAGTAAACTATGTAGAAAATCTAACTTGGAAATGGATAAACTGGACCAAACTACTACCATGCTAACACAGAAAGTATAATAATGGTCCACTGTAAAAAATTTGGAGAACATTAAATCTCAGGAAGCTCTCTTTCATCCTGATGTATAAACCAGTATCTCATGGGAATGAATGGATACTTCTACAGAAAAATGAAATTTTTCATTTTTCTAAGGATGTTTTTATTAACCACTTTGTTTTTCCAACTTGCATTATTAACTATTTGGAATAAAACATATAAAGAAAATCATCTAATCCAATCACTTTATTTTATAAAAAGATTTCAAAGGAAGATCAAAGAAGGTAACTAATGTGTCAATGACACTGGCAATCAGTATCCAAGGACGACTAGACCTATCATTCTCAGATTCCTTTTATTTTTTTTTAGCCCATATTTCTACTACATAAATACTTCTTTGGATATCTTTTAAAATCAGTGGTACTACTTTAACGTAACCATGGTTCAAAACAGGATTTATCCCAACAGTCTTGTAAGATGATTTTCTAAATATAGGAGCCAAGAAAAGGCTTACATACACACGCACATTAATAAATAAATAAATAAAGCAATAAAGGTTCTATTAACTTAATTGTCCAAATTATTTTTAAATGACTACAAAAAAGAAAAAAAGCTTCCACTAATTCTTATCTGATTGCCCTGTTACACCATCCATTATAATTTAATACTTTAAAAATGCTGGTATTGATATGCAGGATTTAGAGATCACGTTTTTTATCATAGACAATATTTATTTCTTCCTATGAAGCACTGTTTTTAAAAATTTCTAGACAGAAGGAAGTGGATCAGTTCAAGTATGTGCATAAAACATGCAGTCAAATCATTAAAATGTGACAGCATATTTAATTTAGGAAAAGATTTTTTAAATTTTATTATTATCCTAACTCAAAATAATACATTAACTGTAAAAATTTGGCCAAAGTCAGGTGAAAGAAGAAACAAAATGATTAAAAAATAAAGCCATTTTTTATCAGGCATAGATCTTGATGATGTTATATTTTTATTTTGTATATGTAATCATAATGTTTTTTTTTAAAATTTTTATTTATTTATGATAGTCACAGAGAGATAGAGAGAGAGGCAGAGGCACAGGCAGAGGGAGAAGCAGGCTCCATGCACCGGGAGCCCGGCGTGGGACTCGATCCCGGGTCTCCAGGATCGCGCCCTGGGCCAAAGGCAGGCGCCAAACCGCTGCGCCACCCAGGGATCCCTGTAATCATAATTCAGGAGAAGCTATATTACTGACATATACAACTACTCAGTATTATCATGGCGACCACAAATTTTAACTAAGAATTAACATTTCATACTTCACGGTGTATTCAAGGGACTGTTTATATAGCAAAATTAATGATCTAATTAATATGGAATTAAATCTGATCATGTTCTTGATACCTATGATTAAAAAACTGGTACATTTTTCATTTTTTCTAGCACATATTCAAGTATAGGTAATCAAAATTCTTACTGAATGGAACCTAGAGTAAAAAATTCAGAAAAAAGTCTGAGATTCCTTCCTATGGTTAAATTGTTCTTTCAAAATAAAAAGGCAAAGGTACAATATTCAAAATTGACAAATGCTGCAAAGTGAAACCTCATACACACGTGTAAATTCTAATCAGTTGTGACTACCCCAGAAATCTGGGTTTCCTATTAATGTGAACTGAAGTGACTACTGTTTCTAGTTTTAAAAAATCTTAATTCTCCAAAGGAGTTTTAAAAACTAGAAACTTACAATGGTTCATAGTGGTACAAATTTTGCCACTCTAATCAACTATATAAACCATCCCTCACAGTGGCTCCACAGTGAGAAACTTTCAATAGTCCAACTGCACATCATCTTCTAAAATAGTGGGTTTTAGACTTTTTGATTGTCATAGATAGGCATTCTTCTTAAAAATTTGGTTGACAGAAACAGGGCTGTCAACTTTTCATTTTGCCATAACAGGGCTTTTTAAAGAATAAAATCTAACCTCATCTATTATCACAAGTATTTTAAAACAGAAGTGATATCTTAGCAACAACAACAAAAAATACGATGGGAAAAAAGGTGTATCCCTCTAAATGAATTAACTTTATGAAAAACTCAATATGTGCATGTATTTTACCTATATCTGTATAGTCTTCTGCAATCAGGTAATAATAGTATGGGTCTATAGATTATGAGAGTATTTAAACTCTGTTAGATTTTAAAAGATGAGCTCATCTAAACAGTTTTCTTTTTTTTCAAACATATTCCTCAATTCCTGTCTTCTGAATCTCTTTGGGAAGGAGACAAGGGGCAGAGCTCTTTACACTGCTAGAAATATCTACCTCTGGCTATTTGATTCACAGTATGGAACTTGCAAGATGAAGTTATGTCTTGCAGAAAAAGGGTAGCACCAAACTGCCTTACCTGTCTACAGCACCACTTGCAGGGGAGGGGGAGGAGGCAGTTCTTTAGGTAGAGCAGTGCAATGCTTCCTCCTCTTCTGCAAGCAGTGCTGGAGGTGCTGTAGAAGGAAGGGCATCAATGAGAGGTATGGAAGAAATGGTGGAGGGCATGAGGACTGTTTGTTCAAAGTACTTTTGCCCACCAATGCTAAATACGGTGCCCAGGGTAGAAGTCTCTACATCAGTAAAAAGATATATATTACAACTATCCAAAACTAAATCTGATCAATGCCAACTTAAACTGTAAGTCATGGTGGGTTATATTTTTAGGAGGTCAATAGCATGGATAAAAAACAGAACTTCAAAGAACATGTTTTGAAAAAAGATCTTAATTTCAGCCTTCATTCTGAATTTCTTGGTTGACTAGGTTCCAATATAATATGCTCAGGAAAATAGAGACACTACTTTAATTCTAAAAAAAATTATTTTTCTTAAAGTGTTTATTTATATAAAGACTTTAAACTGCAGTAAATTTTTAAACTGGACTATATAGCTTTTTAAGGTCCTTTAAATTTGAAGATTTAAGATATCTGCTAAAATTCTGGAAGAGTCTACATTAAGGATGCTAAAATTTTCAAATAACATAACCTGTATTTATTTAAAATACTACTCTGAATATATGTCTATTGGCAACAAATGCTTTAGTATTTGTTTTACAAATTATTTAATGATAAACTCTGCTGAAGACATCTGTGGTATGTGCTTTAACCAACCAAATAATTATATTCATAACAAATTCATCCTACAGTTCATTTAACTTGTCTAAGCGAAAATAAGATACACTATATTTGCATTAGTCTCTAGAGCCACATTTCAATTATTTTTCTGACAGCATAAAAATGTACAATTAGTTTATAATGTTGTCAAGAAATTCTACATATTTTCTACAAGGAGATTAAAGCTAATTTAGTAGCAGTTAAAGATACCATGCTTCCAAGACACTCGTTGGTCTACAATAACTTACTGAAATCTAACAATGAGTGTACTTGATCATAACCTTTCAATTAATATTCTTATGAAAATTATCAACTACCTTAAACATTTTGATAAAACTATGTTACTGGTGTATATTCTCTATAAGTGTATTGGTAACATAATATAATCCTTGAATTCACTCTAAAGAGGAATCACGACAATTTGTATAGATAAAACTATGAAATGATAATGATGATATAGCAAATTCCAGCCTCAAATTAAGAAAAATCTTAAGTGTAAATTATTACAGGGGCTATGCTGTTAACTGTTAAAATATGACATTTTATACAAATAAATATACCTCAGAAGTTAGTGAACAGGCATGGCAAATCTTAATAAACATTTGGGATGCTATTGCTTATAATGCCAATAACATCTGTTTAATTAAATGAACTCAATTGTCTGAATAAACAAAAAGCTTCCCAATCTTTTCAGGCACTCTCATTATGTATGTATGTACATATTTCAGTACGTATTCAAACTGATACACTACTAATCATGTTTAAAATGGTCAACCTGAATATAACAAAAAATAATGAACATCTATGTTAGAATTACTCAGGATGAAGAAGATACTTAGAAATTTTCATATAAAGACATACACATCCATAGTCTCCCTAAGAGCAAGAATATTTAGTACGTGGTAGTTTAACTATCATATATAACTTATAGCTATAGACAAGGCATATTTTTCAGAATGGGCTACTTACTATATTGATTTCTATGACAATCTAGTCTTACTGATAAAACATTTACAAATAAACCTTATTATACCAGTTACTTAATTTCAAAAGCATACCCAATTTAAAAAAAAAGTATACCCAATATCACTTTATTTTATATTTCTGTTTTATCATGAAATAAAACTTTGGGGTTCCTTGAAATAAAAAATGTACCCACCTCACAAAATAATGTAAGCTTGTCATCTGGTAAAAGACCATTAGCTTCATCAAGCAAAAAATCCCTTCGAATGAATTTTTTAAAACCCCAGTCTTTCCCTTGTACAAATCGATATGCTCTTTGGCTTTCTGGTGGAAAACAGAATAGAAGCTTAAATTAAAAAATCATCTAAGAATGTTAATGATAACACAGTTAAATGAAACCGCAAACATAAAACTTGGCCAATACGCCCATCATAAAAATATTAGATACATGTATTCATAAATGAAATGTCTTAAGAGTTATATCAGGTAGGACAAGATTGTTTCACAGCACGATTTGATTTTTGGCCACCATCAATGAACGCACTTTTAGATTTCTGGATCTCTTAAGTAAAAGAAAAGCCATATTAAATCTCCTGGAGAAGAAAGATCTTTCTAAGAATGCAAGCCCTTGAGTAAAGAAGGAGGAACAGAATATACTGGCCTAGGCATACTCCTCATCAGAACGTGATTAGAAACACACACCTCATTTCTTGCTTCTACTTTAAAAATGTACACTCTAAATCACCAGGGCATTCTTTAACTTTCTTGGGGGCATCTATCCCCCTAATTTAAGTTTTACTGACCTGGAGAAATATCCATAAACTGGATATTTCCAAAAAATATCCAGTTTTTTTTTTTTAAAAAAGCTAAAGTCTCTTATCACTCCTAAATCTTTGGACATAATTCCATCACCCCTAAAAACAACTTTCATAAAAGTCTAACCATCTGGTTTTAGTATTATTTGTAAAAGACTTTATCAATAATGTCTAAGGTACATGTTTCAAATGCCTAATATACTGTAGGACTGCATATTATATAAAATAAACAAAATCCTCAACAGAAAGTATTTACAATCTATTATACAAAGAATTAACTGGAGGTGAAAAACCAGTAGTAATAATGTCTAAGGTACATGTTTCAAATGCCTAACATACTGTAGGACTGCGTATTATATAAAATAAATGAAATCCTCAACAGAAAGTATTTACAATCTATTATACAAAGAATTAACTGGAGGTGAAAAACCAGTAGTAATAAATCTAATTGAAAGACTCCACATTATGGAATGCTGGTAGCTCCTCAAAATTCTTATGTGGAAATCCTATCCCTCAATGTGATGGCATTAAGAGGTCAGTGATTGAAATTAGAGGAGTTCGTGAAGAGTGTATCCCTCATGAATGTCATTAGTGCTCAATTAAAAGAGACTCCACAAAGCTTCCTAGCTCAATCAGCCATGTAAAGACACAGTAAGAAGTGAGCAGCCTACAATCTAGAAGAGGGCCTTCACCAGAAATTCACCATGTTGACACTCTCTCTGATCATGAACTATCAGGTGTCAGATCTGTTAGAAACCAATGTCTATTGTTTATAAGCAACCTGGTCTATGGTACTTTATTATAGCAGCTTAAACTAAGACACTTCACTACCATAAATGTCAGATACCAGGAAAATATGTGAAACTATGTATTACTTTGACAATAAAAAATATTATTTAAAACTGTTCGGAGGAAATTTTTTTGTAATGATATTACTTGATTCTGTGCTTTACTTCTAGAAATCACTTAAAATTTAATGTGACAGTTCATGATATATTTTCCTACTATGCATACTGTACATTTTCACAATGCTCTTCTATTATGAAGCTTTAGGCAACATCATTTCAGCTGGCTATATATGTGAAGCTTGAAATGAATGTAATAGACCCGGAGACAGAAAAATTGATTTCCTTTGGTGAGTGTTCAGTCTACTGCTCAAAAAAATTCTAGTGACAAAATACCAGAACATTCAAACTTTTACATTGTTCCACAGAGTCTGTTAGCTGGCAAAAACAGCAAAGGGGAATTATTTCCTGACCACAATTGTATTTGCCAAGAATTGAACTAGGCACCTTGCCCTAAAAGCAACTATTTTTCTAAGCAACAAGTATCATTTTAGGACATGAAAAAGTAACATTTTAATATTACTTTTAACAAATGTTGCATGTCTTATGACTAAGATTTTGTTTTGTTTTTTATATTTATATATTTACTTAACAAAATCTTTTACAATGCTTATTACATGCCAAGCTCTAGTCCATGCTGAAATCTAAGCGTTAGTAAAACAACCATAACTCCATTTAAAAATAAACAATGGCCACATAGCATATTTTAGGTTAAACAGATTTCAGTGGGGGAAAAATATCCTTTTCTAGGTAAAAGTACATAAGTTAACATGTAGTTACTGAGAAACTTCTTTACTCCAATTCACTTACCCATTGCTTTTGTTTCTTCCCTTTTAGCGTTTAGAAGGGAAAATTTGAATTTTGCTCGAACTTCACTTTTTGGACAGCTGACTAAAAGCAAATATAAGGACAAGTAGTCTTTACTTTCATCATCTAATCCCTTTGGATTTACCCTCAGGCACCTAAAATAAAACAATAGGCTCATATGGAGGAATATAAAACTTAAAACATTCAAGAGAAAAATAAAATTAGTTATTAAATAATATCACAAATACTATCAATATCTCTAGTTCTTTATAATTCTCTATACTATTAGGAACTTACTGTTTCTTAATGGATATTAGTCTAATTTTATATTAGATTTTTAACAAAATCATAAAGTAGCTGAAGATTATTTCAAAAACAAAAATCTTACCATTTCATTTTGTCACTGGGGCTGGATGAGAATGTTGAACTTTTTAACACTTCACCCATCTCCTCTCGACAAAAACTGAAGTTATTGATGGTCCACATGTAGGAAAATTTCACTACTTTAACCTATGAGATTCAGAAGACCACTTTTACAATGATGACTTTTTGCTTTTAACTTGTCACATGTTAAAAATCTCCTGACCCACTTTCCTAATACTTGGAATAACTAACAAAATGCTTTACAATATTTTCAAAAGACTACAAAATTTTTAAGTGACATTAAGTAAGGCACTTTTAACAGCATGTACCTGTGTATAACACCAGCTTTCTGCTATAGGACCAGTAGACATATCTCCAGGGAGAGGTGGGCTGGGTTCCCGAGACATTGCCACTTTATTGCAGTCTTCCAAGATTTATGCAATATCCCACACAGATGAATGCTTTACTGCAAAGAAAAAAAAAGTTTAACTTACTGATCGAAAAATTTAAGTGACTGAATCAAAAGTAAACAGTCATAAAACGATTAGTTTCCCAAATTCGATTATGAGGGAACATGCAAGGATTTTGTTACTTTAATAATTAAGAAAAAATCATAATCATTTGTGACATAACATTTAAAATCTAAACAAACTTAATGCTTATAGACATTATTTCATAAAGGTATACTTATCAAAATATCACAAACCAAAAATAACACTTAATAGTAAGGTTAATCATTGATAGCTTAATAGTAAGAGTATAAACATAAAATCATAAGATAACATGGAAACTCACTGACAACAGTTACAATTGAGCCTTGAACAAGGTTGAGATTAGGAGCATTGAACCTCCAGCAGTCAAAAATCCACATATAACTTCTGACTCCCCAGAAACTTTACTAATAGCCTACTATGGACCAGAAGCCTTATTGATAACGTAACAGGTGATTAACACATATTTTGTATACATGTATAATATATACATATTACAATATACTGTAGTCTTATAATAAAGTGTAGTCTTATACTAAAGTAAACTAGAGAAAAGAAAACGTTATTAAGAAAGTTACAGGGTTATGCCTGGGTGGCTTAGCGGCTGAGCGTCTGTCTTTGCTTAGGGCGTGATCCCAGGATTCTGGGATTGAGTCCTGCATCGGGCTCCCTGTGAAGAGGCCTGCTTCTCCCTCTGCCTATGTTTCTCCCTCTCTTTCTGTCTCTCATGAATAAGCAAATAAATGAAATCTTAAAAAAAGGAAATTTACAAACAAAATGCACTTACTGTATTTATTGGAAAAAAAATTTGTGTATAAGTGGACCTACACAGTTCAAACCCATGTGTTCAAGGGTCAACTAATATCTGATGCACCTTGATCCTCTGGTATATTCACAAAAATCAAAGAGGTTGCAAAGTTAGAACAGTCCTGAATATTACTCATCTGTCAAAGCCTTGTCCAAAACACAGAGTGGGAACTAATAAGCAATATTTTATATGAAGAATTACTTAGATTTCCACAAGTGTACCTCTATCTCAGACAAACAGGTTTTCAAAGATTTTGTTCCTATCAGAGTGCCCCCTACTAGATAATATGTACTTACCATAAAATTTCCTCCTAGTGAGCTATTCTTATACTACATCCATTTGGACACATAATTAATTCAGCACAACCTGGCCAGGACATTAGTGACCAGAGGATGATACTTTCTAACTTGGAAAGTCTATAAAAGAAAAGTGAAACCCAAGAGGACACAAGTAGTGTTAGTTTGCAGGGGTGTGGGCAGAGATGTTTTAAGATTGCTTTCAGACATAGGCATATCACCCCAAATTTATATATTTGTTCTGTGTCTAAAACAATGGAACTATAGTATGAAACAAGAAACTAAAGACTGAAGAAAGCTATCGGAAAGATGCACAGAAACAAAATGACCTATGAAAGTTATGAAAAAATTTAATGAAGAAACATATTAAAAAATCTGCACCAGAAATAATAATATAAAACTACCACTGAGATATATTTCTGTGAAATTCAAAATGAGAAAAAAATGTTAAAGGTATACATGTGTTTGTTTCACTATGGCCCTGTTTTCATTTTTAAAGGCCTAAGGATAACAGGATAATTACTATAGAGTTCTAAGGGAAAAAGAACTGTAGCATAAGGATTCTATGCTATATTATGTTTTTATTCATGTTTAAAGCAGCAAAAATTTATTTCCAGATTTGTAAAATATGTAAACCACCTCCACAGCAATTTGGTGAAGGGACAGATTCACCCAAGTTATTTTCCAGCCAGCCAGATGAATCAAAAGCAGAAATAGAGACAAAAACTTCCATCATGATGGAAGTTCTGATTTTTATACCTCTGAACATTATAATAAACCAAAATGTTTTAAAACTGAATAGAAATATAAAAAAAAAAAGTTCTCAGACCACTGTGACAAAAGTCAAATGAAAACATGAAATATAAAGTATGAAAATACCTGTGGCATTATTTGATGGCCAAGAGAATAATTAATATCATTTCTGGCAAGTAAGAATAATTTCAAAAAGCATTCAGAAAAATAGTGAGATATATCAGCAATTCAAATGAAAAGAAAAAATTTAATCTCATTTGTAATCAATGAAATACCAAAGAAACCCCACATACAATTTTTTAACCTATAGTATAGTCAAAGGTTATTTTAAATTAATCTCCATAGTCAGCAAAACTGCAGAGGCAAACATTTACTAGTTAAGTCTTTTAATTTTTTTTCAAGATTTTTGAGAGAGAAAGAGAAAGCGTGTATGCACAAAGAGGGAGAGGGGCAGAGGGAGAGAGCGCAGCAGGCCTCCTGCTGAGCAAGAAGTCTGCCACCTGGGCTTAGTCCCAGGACCCCAGGATCATGACCAGGGCCAAAGGCAGCAGTGTCACAGTCTGAGCCACTCAGGTGCCCCTGGTAAGCGTCTTTTTAAAACAATTTTACAAGAAATTATTTACCAGATTCAGCCTAGCAATTTATCTTGGTAAAAGTATTACAGCCCTGGAAAAGCATAATTAAGTATAAATAAAGTACATTTTGTGATCTACATGTAGAACTTCACAACCATTAAGAGTATTAAATTTTCTTAATGACAGGGAAAGCATTCAAGATCTGTTGTATGTGGGTATACTTTCAAATAATAGAACACATTTAAAAATATATAATATATATACATAATATACATATATTTATATATATACACACACACACACATATATATATAAAGAGTATGCCTAAAAAGATCTTTTATAAATAGGATATAGAATTAATACAAGTATGGATGCATGAAAAGAACAGACTGGCACATAGATGCACTGAGTTGCACTTTCGCACTGCAGTTGCAACATGGATAAGATATACACCTAAATATTAATAGAGGCTATCTCTAGGTGGTGAGATTTTCTAATTTTTGTTTATATAAAAATATTTAAGTCATTTTTAAAAATAGAAAATAGTTACTTGCACACCATATGAACCCACAGAAAACATACGCGCGTGTATTACTTTCCAAGTAGATATTGAGGTGTTCAGTTAAACACTAATGTTAATCTTTAATTTTCTTAACACACCAACTAATTTAACATTAATAAAATAAATAATTTTTTTAAACCATAGGAGTAAAGACTAGAAAGTTCTTTAATGCCTCTACAAAAGTTACTACTCTCAAGTATAACTCACAACATAAACATAATTCATATATAAAAGCCAACTAAATAAAAGGCTACAAAGATTTTTGGTCTTTTCCCAACTACATCTGCAAATGATGCAGTTATGTAATGGGATATGGAGAATTCTGGTGAGCAGACTACTGGTGAGCGCTCACAAGACATTATGTATCTTGTGTATTATTCTTCAACAATTCTATGAGATGTATTTCTATCTATTCTATGAGATCTTAACCATGACAAAATGATCAGATAGGTTAGAAAGCTTACTTTAGACTGTAGATAACCAGAAAGTAGTTGAACACAACGAATTTAACCAGCTCCAAAGTCTATATATACTTTTTTCCATGGAATCAGCTGTCCCTTCTGATATTACAGAGCTGAAACAGCCCAAACCTATCTAGCCCAACTCTCATTTTATAAATGTGGACCAAGAGGAGAGAAATGGACTAGAGAAATAAATTTTCCAAGTTTATATTGTTAAATATTAGAAGAAAAAGAACTCCCAAAGTCCATTTCAATGCTTTTTCCAGCATTTTATTTTTTTTCCTTCTCTACAAAAAAAAAAAAAAAAAAAAAGAATAGTAGACTATCAACTACATCCAGGACATTCAGGACTTCCTAATCTTGTTCTTACAGAAAAGCTTGCAGAAAGAGAGAGCAAAACTAAAATAAGATCTAGAGAATAATGAAAGATAATCAACACATATTAACAAATAATGTAAAGGTTTCTTCCATATTCTACACAGGATTTTAAAAATTTTAAGTAGGGTTTACCAGTTTTACTTATTAAAGGGAAACAAGACTTGTTACTAAAATAAACACGTAATTTCCTACCTTAACAAAATGTTTGAGTGCCAAATTAGTGTTCATATGTTTGTCATAGACATATACATAACTCCACAAATTATAAAGAATTTCAAATGTTCAAAAATGTCATGGAACCATCTTCCCACTATCCTTGTGTGCCCTCTCGCCATTAAATCTCCTCTCCCTACTAGAAGTTATCTGTATCCTGAATTTATTATCATACCAATGAATTTCATCACATTATTAAACACTGGTGAATCTCTCAACTATAGAGATAGAAGCTCACAGATGATATAATAAAGTATATGTACACAGATGTCACCAAAAGTATCAAAGTGAAGAACTCCAAAACTCCATCCCTTCACAAAAAGCAATGAATAGGCTGGCAAAAACTTTTCTGGAACTCTGGAATCAAATGAAAACTTAAAATCAGGAATGGATGATGAAGAATGTAGCTGCTAATTTTCAGGGAGTACGTTTTAGCATACATATAACCATGGCCTCTCCCTAGTTCAGCAGCAACCATGAAGACATCAGCCCATATTCCTGGTACTGGCTGCTGGTAGCAGAGGGACCTACACAGGGACTTTTCTAAAAGAATTGTGGTTGTATGCTTTATCTAGGCTCTAATTCCCTGAAGGATCAGCTCTAGAGCCTGCCTTTGTTTCATATGCTTCAGAGCTTCCATAGTGAAAGTGAGGGCTAAGGCAGAGTTCTAAAAGGCCTGCCTAAGGAATGTCCTAACAGAGAGCATCGGCTGCAAGGCTAGAAGTGGTTTCCATGTATT